>NC_134854.1:57558502-57859168 GCF_049852395.1 Peromyscus maniculatus bairdii | reverse complement strand
AGTCACCCTAGGCAGGGAGCTGTGATGTTTAGGTGGCTCTTTGTATGTGTCCTGTTTGTGACTCGTAGGTGTGCTTTTTACCAAGAGCATTTTGAACGGGTACATTTCCATTACTTTTCTTCTTGCCTGCAGCTCTCCTTGTAGTTCAGCTTCATTTCCTCCTATTCTATGCTGAATTGAGGCGGCTCCCTGCTGCTGAGTACTTTCCTTGCCTTGCTGTGGGGATGGATTTGCTAGATAGAGTATTTCTGTGGCCTGAGCTATCTCACATCTTCATGTATAAAACAAAACCAGGAACTGAAATGTGTATTTTTTAGAACATTAGATTTGGAAGTATTGATGATGTTTTAAAAACTTGTCTTCAGATTTTTTATCTTTTGAGGCTAAGCCTCTGGGTTCTACTTCGAGTTCCATTAGTGTTAGACATTATTTTTGTTGAGTACTGTATCATTAAACGTACTCTATTGTACTGAATGCCCTATGAATATAGTTTCTCTCTGACTTTCTGGGAGCCTAATGAGTCTAATAAGACATCATGGACACATATATAGAGGATTTATTCATAAGAATGAGCTTACATAAGTAACTGTATCTTGCATGTTACTAAAATACCTTTGGTCCATATTTAAGTGCATATTTTATGTTAAAATATACACATCATCAAGCTTATATTTTAGTCATTTAAAATGCATAGATCAGTAGTATTTAGTATATTCATAGTGTGTGCCGACAGTACCCCCATCCATCTGCATAGCTCTTTTCATCTTGTAAAACTCAAAACTCAGTATCTATTAAGAAGTAACTACTCTTTTCTTCCTTTTCCTTGTCCCTGACAAACATCCTTCTACTATGTTTCTAGGAATTTTGACCCTACTAAGTACATCATTATAAGTGGAATCATGAAGTATTTGTCTTTTGTGACAGTCTTATTTCACTTAGCATAATGTATTAAAGATTCATCCATGTCAGGATTCCCCAGTTTTAAAGTGGAATGACATGCCACTGTTTATGTAGATTACATTTTGCTAATCTGTTCATGTGTTGGTGAGCACCTGGATTGCTTCTAAATTTGGCAATTATGGATAATGCTGCCATTATAATAATGAATGCTGTGAATAATGAATCATTATGGGTATATAGATATGTAGTTGAGAAATATGGTTCATAATAGATACTGGTTTAGTTTGTAGCTTTCTTGTGCTGTCTTTGTTTGGCTTTGATATCTAGGGCTTACAGGCATTTTCAGGGATATCTAGGTTGTTACATGGATGCTAGAACACAGACTCCAGTCCTCATGATTGCTGAGTCATCTCTCCAGCCCTAATATGGCTTTTCTCATGTAGTTTTTAGTAGGGACAAAGATCTCAGATCATCAAATAATCCTCTCCACTTACTCACAGGGGTTAAGAACTACTGTGTGAGGCTATGTCCTCCTTTTTAAGAACAGATGGTTTGGGTAAAGGCTATATTATAAAGAACTATAGGGATATTTGGCATAAAATATAACTTGTCAGAAGGTTTTCACTGATTATAACAAAGGTCTATGAAAAATATCTCTCTCTCTCTCTCTCTCTCTCTCTCTCTCTCTCACACACACACACACACACACACATCTCTCTGTCTCACTCACTTTCATAAACAAGGTCTCATTATGTATGCAAGGTTGGCTGGAATTTGCTACCTAGCCCACACTCACTTTGAAATGCAGTCCCTATGCCTCAGCCCCTTGGTAGCTGGGATTGCATGGTGTGGTTCACCATGCCAAGTCACACATGTGTTTGAAGCAAATATAGTTTCTTTGGTACCTCTTTTTTATTATATTTTCCCTCAAACTCTTCTCTTGGTAGTTATTCAGTACCTCTTTACTATTGTATTTTTCCTCAGACTCTTCTCATATGTTGTTTTCTTACATATGTTTCTCTTCATTTCTTTTTTATTTGTTGTAGTTATATACTTTTGCCCCCTACATGTATTTATAACATATTTTATTCCCTCAGCTTATCACTTTTATCTAATGAGTAGGAAGTTGAGACTTGGGGGTTGAGTCCCCAGAGTTCTCCTGAAATACCATGTATGGTATTTTAGAGATAGCATGTACTTAATTTATCAACAGACTTGGGTCAAAATAGTCTTTGTAAAACTAGAGATTCGCATCTTCATATATAAGTGCTTGTACATTCATTACTAACCAATTAGTTTGAATTGGGGGCTGCTGCATATTACTATGTAACTTAATGTAATAGAAAATTTCTCTGATTCCTTTCAGAGAATAATCAAAGCAGTGATTTTTATTAGTCTTGCCATGCTGTTCAATTAATGTGGAAACTGGATTTGATATTTCTGGTGTGCTTTTTCTTTTGCAGTGAGGGAGATGAACCTACAAGACATCAAGGAGGACTTGGAGTGTGATCCAGAGGAGAACAGCACTCTTTTCATGGGAATTCTTATCCAGGGACTGGCCAGACTGAAGAAGATCCCTGAGACAGTTAAAGCCATTAAAGAGCGTTTGGAGCAGGAGCTAAAGCAGATTGTGAAGAGGTCAACCACTCAGGTGGCAGACAGTGGCTATCAGAGGGGAGAGAGCCTCACTGTGGACAACCAACCAAGGTAGACCAGGGTGTAGTTTGGTGTTGGCTTTTCTTTTTCTTGTATGCTTTCTAGGGTGGAGAGTAAATAATTTATCTCCAGGTAGGTTATTTTCTTGAGCTGAGAATACTATATTCCATATATACTTAGGCCAGGCATTGTCTATCTTGCTTTGATTTGTTGAGAAAATTTAGGCCTACTGTTCATATTCACAGACATTGAATGAGAGATACAAGTCTGTTTCTAATGAAGAGTGTTTATTACCACATATGTTAATAAATCAAAGGCAAGAAAGAATGGAGCAGTTGTTGAACATGTGTTAGGTACCAAGCTGTCTCTGAGATAATTTGTGTGTATTATTTCATTTAGTTTTCACTGTTACTCTCTTGCTAGTTATTAGTGTCCACATCTTATAATTAGAAGAACTGAGACTCAGATTGTAGTTAGCTTATGTTTGGAGGCTGGCTGGCCTTGGAATTGAATACATGGCTACGTGATTCTGAAGTCTGTGGCCTTTTCTCTGTCTTGTGTTTTCCTCTTCATCATGTGGTGATATTTGTGAATAGGAAAATAGTAGACATTCCTACATTTCCTTAAAACAATAAGTAAGATTTGAATTTCAAAGTTTTTGTTTCATACGAGAACATGACAATTATATTTAGGTCCTTGAGGTGGCTATTACACCCTGGGAGAACGTGGTTTTCAAGTTGGATTTTAGGGAACAGTAGTCCAGTATTGTATGGTAGTATTTGAATTAGGAGTTAGTTAAAAAAAAAAAAATCAGAATTACTGTAAAGTGATCTCTTCCTTCTTGCCTCTTTCACGTCTACCCTTCTTTGCCGACACATGCCAGGCATATGAGGCTGCAGTGGCACGGAGAGAGAACCATCAGGGAAGATTTTAGTTTCTTTGGAGAACAGAAGGCACATTGATGTGGTGGTGTGTTCTTATAATCTCAGTGCTCAGAAATCTGAGGCAGGAGGATCTGGAGGTCATGGGCAGCCTAGACTACAGAGGGAGACACTGTCTCAAGGGGGAAAAAAAGTCTCTTGAGAAGCAATAATTTCCTCATTTGTTTGAATGGTTGTACATGGGGATGGCAATGCAGCTCTGCTGTTTTCACTTGACATGCCACATGCTAAAACAGACCCTAAGCAGAAGTAAGGAGAAGGAACACTAACTCAACCTAGACGGTCTCTGTAGCATGAGTCTTAAAGGTCTTATTAATGAAAACAAACCCAGAGCCAGGTATTGGGGTGAATGCTGAAATATCAGAGAAGCAGAACAAGCCACAGCCACCTCACCTGGCCAATTCCTCAGCTGATCCTCTTTCCTCAGACTGGAAGCCTGAGTCCTCATCCAGAATGAATCTCAGCTGAACTGTGCTGCTCAAAAGCCTAAAAGCTTAACCAGGCTCTAGTTCCTAGTCCTCACGCCTTATATACCTTTCTGCTTTCTGCTATCACTTCCTGGGATTAAAGGCGTGTGCCACCATTCCTGGCTTTCTCCAGTGTGGCTTTGAACTCACAGAGATCCAGATGGATCTCTGCCTCTGGAATGCTAGGATTAAAGGTGTGTGTGCCACCGTTTTCTGGCCTCTATGTCTAGTAGCTGTTCTGTTCTCTGACCCCAGATAAGTTTGTTAGGGTGTACAGTATTTTGGGGAACACAATAGCACCACAGGTCTCAGACTTACTTTAATATTTTGGAAAAGCTAATGTATTCTATTCATATTTTCTGAATTTTTTTGTATATTTAAATAATACTGATATTGACTTAAAAACCTTTCAAAAATAATTCTCTTACGAAGTTCATTCAGAAGTATTATAATTGTTAAAGGACCAACAAAAAATCTTCAAACTACTATCTACCTGACTACCATTAAGGATGCATCAAACAGATGGTTGACGAACATGGATTTTGGAGAGCAGATCTGACAGTATTGGAGCTCCTGGTACCTTACAGGGTTGCCTGTTTTAGATGAGGTTAATGGTTATAATGCTTAGTTAGAACATCATACACATGCATTTACATGCCAATGCATATGTTTATTATCGGTGCCTTCTCCAATCTTCATGTGTTTCATCACTCATGTTGTGATTCAGAGATTCAGAATTGAACTTTGCTTTTCTTCTTTCTTTGCTTGGTGCCTGGATTTCTGCAATGACCTTTTGACACTTTGCTAATGAATACGCTAAAATTCTGCTTTGCTATTCCCAGATGAATAGACTGAACTTTCATAGGGAAATAGCATTAATATATACTGGAAATAAAGCAAAGGGCACAGATCAATAACTTTCCTGCAGCTCTCATTATAGTTGCCCTAAAAGCAGTGTCTTTCATAGGATTTTGACCTCTTTTCTCTTCTATTGCTTCAGCTGTTTCCAGAATTTAGGAGCAAAGATTACATCAATAGAAGTAGAAAGTCAGCTCCTTGCCCCAGGAAATTCTAAATAGTTTTCTGTGAGGAATGAGTCAGCAGTAGTAGAGGCCCTTTTTACTTTCTCTCTCTCTTTCTTTCTTTTTTTTTTCTTTTAAAGATCTCCTTCCTTCCTTCCTTCCTTCCTTCCTTCCTTCCTTCCTTCCTTCCTTCCTTCCTTCCTTCCTTCCTTCCTTTCTTTCTTTCTTTCTTTCTTTCTTTCTTTCTTTCGGCAGAGTACATTTGGCTACTAAGAAGCAAACAAATGTTTCTGTTTTTCTGTATAACATAATTCCATTTTATAAAAGCCAAAATCTACATATTTTTGGCCAGAATCCTTTATTATGAATAGAATATTACAGAGAAAATAGTCATTTGGGGATAAACCATGTTATTAGATCAAAGACTAAATTCTTGGACTGGGATTTCAAATGACTGACAATTCTGAGCTGACCTCTGGCAGCTAGTTTCTGATAGTTGTAAGGTCCCTTAAAACTCAAGAATTAATTTCCTTAAGTTAATCACAGTCATTCCAAAAATGATTAGCAATTGTTGCTTCCAGGGCCTTGGAACTTTAGAAAGGATATTATCAAATTATTCCATGAGGCATGCATGATGCTTATGTGTTGTTGAAACTTTCCTGAGATATTAGTGACATCTGTTTCAGAAGGAAGTAAAACCACAGTGGCATTATTAGTGTCATCATTATTGTTATTTTACTACCTCAAGCCTATTATTACTGGAGATAGAAGAATCTGTTTTCAAAACCTTAAGCAAAATTGGAATATAGGCAAAATCCCCATCCATTCCCAACATGCGCATTCTCTGGCTAACCCTAATGAAATAAATTATTCTAAAACATTTATATGCAAATGCAACTCTGAGGCAAGGCCTCAGTACTGTAAGTTTCCCTGGAAGTTTCATTGTTCATCTCTATCTTGTTAAATATATTGTGGTTGTAATGCATTGTAGGCCTGTTTCCATTTGTCTTATGCAAAGCGAGTTAATGTTGTGTGGTATTTTGCTGGAAATGGAGATTGAGCGAGGCTATTGAATTCCATCTTGCTTTAATTTATACAAAGCCAGAATACTTCCTTCATCAGCTTAAAAAATCATTTTGGTGACCTACTTTTTATTTTTTATTTTCCAGACTATCCTTTTATTCATATTCATAGGAGAAATATTTTATCTTTTTGGTTCTTCCACTACCTGTAATGTTTATAAGCTTCTGTACACTGGTAAAGGGAAATGCCCAGCAGCTGTTTGGCTGCTCTTACTGACTTGGTAAGTGTTAACTCGGTGATAGGTACCTTGCTAACCTAGCACAACCATTTGCTACTTATTGTTCCCCTCAAAGGCAAGGCAATGTCTTCAACTTCAGATGGCCAATGTGGCCACAGCCTCTGCAGTTTAGAACCAATTTCTTCAATTTTTACTGTCTTGTTTATTATACCCAAAAATCTAGCCAATGAGATTTTCATATTATTATCATTGTGTCAAAAAAGCCAGAAGAATTTCTATAGTAGTTCACAAATACCAAAAGTGAGAGGAAAACATTGAAGGAAAAAAAAAATGTTCTCATAACTATTAGATCTTGTCAAGAATAAGGAAGTGAGCCAGAGGAGGTGGTGGTGATTGGATTGCATATGACAGCTACTCTATTTGGTGTATATCTGAAGGCAAAAGCTCACTGAAGAGAGATGCTGAAGGCCTGCTATACTGGTAAACTGCTGACCTGGAAGAGGGTAGGAAGAAATGGATGAGTTTAAAGTTTCTGTGGGGTATGGATCAATCATGAAACTGAATTTTAGTTTAGCAAAATGTCATAGCTCCATAAGGCTTTGTTTTAAAGAATATTTTATTATATATAGCTATCTGTATATATTTGATTATTTTTTGATTATACCTAAAAAGATGAGAAGAGAGAACTAGCTTGCCCCATTTGGTCTATAATTTTATACTCTAGTAGAGTGCCCACTGGGCGTGTAGTAAGAGTTTAATGAAAGAATGAATCCCACATAGAGTGAATATTTGCTATGGACCAGAAACTAGACTAAAATGCCAAACAGTCAGACATGGCGCTGTCTTCATGGAGTTGCAGGGGAAGAAAGGCACCCTCAGATCAATACATTGTTTCAAACAATAATAAAGGTACAGGGACAGGCAGAAGGTACCTTGGAAGCATGTGCTTAGGTACCTATCTGGAAATGGCTTGTATGACTATTGCTGTATTGAAAGTAAAGTAAGGCAGCATTCATTGTTTACACTAGTTGTAGCTGTCAGGCTCATCCATTTGATAGCACCAACTTGTTTTTCTAGTTGTGCAGTCAGCATGATATCAACATCTCAAATGTGAGAAGGAAAAGAACCAGACCTTTGCCTTGCTGGGCAGTTCCTGCTGACACCGGTGGCTTATTAAATTTTGATGAATACTACCAAGTGTACTTCTATTAGAGATGCACATTTTCATGTTATGGATAATGTTTTAGGGTTGTATATTCCCTTGCCAGTACATTATATTGTTAGATACTTCTATATTTGTCAATCTGAGAAGTAAAAACTGACATTTCTAGTATAGTTTGGGTTTGTTTTTTTCTTGTCATGAGTAAGATTACAGTTTTCATTTGTATAACAATAAGTTGTTATGCTGTCTGAATTATGTCTGGATGTAATGCTTCAAAATAAGCTGGGTTGAGAATAGGTGCAGAACACAAAGTCAGACAAAGGACACTTACTGAGTCAGGGTGCTGGATTATGGTTCTTCATTATCTTCTTAATTTCAGTTTTTCTGATGTTTTTCCCTATATACATACAGAGGCCACACAGATTATAAATAGCTACTAAGTGACTAACAGTTTATTTATTTTTTGTTTTTTTTTGAGACAGGGTTTCTCTGTATAACTACTCTGGCTGTCCCGGAACTTGGTTTGTAGGCCAGGCTGGCCTTGAACTCACAGAAATGCCTGCTTCTGCCTCCCCAGTACTGGGATTAAAGTGCACCAACATGCTCATCTTGTGGCTAAGTTTTTAAACAGAGTAGCTATTCTATTCAATCAAAGGATCTTGCTGCTTAGAAATGGTACACAGATTTAAAACTCTTGAATCGTTTCTCAAATATTCTGTATCATTTTAGGATTGTAGTTGATAATGTGTAGCTGATAACCACAGAAGGAAAACCACAGATGTGTGAGGGCTGCTCTATGTTTACATGGTTCTGAAGGAGAGCCATGTACATTAAATCCAATCCTACTTACTGTGCTGGATCATAGTGTGCTGTTCACTCCTTTCATTTCGGCCTGCTATGTGTCTGTCCTGTAATTGATTGACAGGGTAGTTCTGTGCTTGCTGAATAATTCTAACACCAATCATTACCCACTTTTTAGTTCCTTCCAGGGTTAATATTCATCTCATTTCTCACCACCTCCCCCACCTCCTGTCTCTCAGCCTGTGAAGACTGTAGCATTTTCAAAAATGCATAGGATTATTCCTATAAAGTTTGAAAATGTATACTTTTACAATATTTTAAAAATCTGGAGTCTAGAACTTAGTAGGAGGACCTACAGATATCAAAAGGCATGCTTATAAAGTGTTTTTATGTATGAGAAACTCAAAAGGCTCATATTCCAAGGTTAACTCATAGTACAAGTACAATATTTGTGGCAAGAGAAAAATGAAATATTTCTCATTATTTCTTTAGTCCTATGGCTGGAATCAGGCATGTGTTTCCCTTTCAGATAATAGCATTTCCTTTCAACTCTTCTGTCTGTATTAGTTACTCTTCTTCTGAGTGTCTAAAACACAGGACCTGGTAGAAATTGGTCACTTTATTTTGCAGAAAAGTCATTTGAGATCATCTTTGAAGCAGGGTCAGGCATTTGTCCTTGTGGCTTCTGGTAGCCATTCCCAGGCACAGCATGTAGCACCTGGACATGCTTAGAATCAGGAAGGGCCTCAATGCGATTTAGATGAAGAGTTAATTCAAATCAAAGCAAGCGGGAAGCAAGTAAATTTAACTTCAGTGATTATGATTCCATTTGATTGAATCTCTACTTTTGATTACACGTATCAGTGAGAACATGCTTTAAATACACCCAGCTATTAAATATTGAAGGGTATGAAGAATGAACTAGGGACATAGTGAAGAAACTCCACCATTCTTTAATGAGCATGTATCATTCATGACTGTACTATTTGTTTTTAAACAAATGAAAGGAAATAGTTGTTTTGAGTGTGGGACTTACTGTTAACTAAGGTAGATAATTCATTACCATGGATGATCTTAAGTCTCTGTACTTTTAATAAGACTTAAATGTTAATTACTAACAGCTCTATAACAGATGAAGTGAGTTAGAAATATCAGTATGTTCACAGTTACCTTGTAAACATGAAGTTGAATTGCTGGCTTTCTGGTTGTACATTGTCCTTTGCTTGTAGTCTCTAGAAAAAGGGCTTGTGATTGAATCGGCTGGAATTACTTCTCAATAATAAATTTCTTAAAGCTTTGTTTGCATTTGACAGAGTTGAAAAACAATCTGTTCTTGCTGTCTCTTGTATATCAGGTTTAAATTAGAGATTGGACATGTTAAGGGAATAATGTTTAATAATAATAAGGAAATAGAGTAATCTCTTTCATGGATTGTTATAACTGTATTTCAGTGTCACCCTTCATGCTGTATCAAGGTCACCTCACAGACAGATGGACAGACAAATACTCTGATCAATTGAGAATTTCTTCTTGATGATGAGTAGGAGCAATGCAGGTGTGATCAAAACCCCTTCATGTATAGTTCAGGCTATCTGGACCCCTCAAGCTTTTGGCCTACCCCCTTGTTATGGTCCAATGAGTTTGTAAGATGGGGTTAAATTTGTGTTTGTGGTGTGGTTTAGGATCATGCCTAATACTTTTAACAGGTAAATAGCTATGATAAAGAGACAAAGAAGATAGTATCTTAATAGTAAGGGGGAGTGAGTAAACTGGAGTATGGGTGCAGGGCTGGCCATAAGGACTCTGTTAGGTGATTCTGAGACATGCACTCCGGTTTGCAAAGCAGGCTGCCATTTGGCATCTCACCTGAGTCAGTCTCACAACTGGCTTCATCACAGGAGGGATATTATTACTAATCCCAGATTTGTCCAAAGAGATGTAAAATCTGAAATAATTTGACAGTTCAGAAAGCTTACTGGTGGTAGATTTAAGATTAGAAGTGGCCTCTTTCACTGTGTAAGTTTGCTACCTTATATATATGGGTTTCTACCTCCTTTCCTGGACCTGAATTTGATTTTTCTCAGATTGAGGAAGTGTTTGTACTGACATACCCATTCTCTTGCTGCATGCCCCCTGCATTGTGATTCATGATAGGCTCTCAGAGGCTACTGAATTTGTTCAGGAATGGGATCTGCAGCCACAGAGGAAATGAGTCCTGATTAGCTCACTTTAGACTCAAATTTAGTTACCTCAAAAATTACTCAAGTGTGTAGCTGTGTGGTCACTACACGACTGTGTGGATACACAGGGTTCTGTGGAATGAAGACACAGAGGCATCTTAAGAATGAATTTAGCCTATCATGGCTGCAGAGGGGTCCAGCCTCGAAGGACTGAAGCACTCTTCCCTTCACCTAGGGCATATTTATTTACTCTTTTTTATAGTTTAGATAGTTAATTTCCATACCTTCAAAGCAACCCAAAAAAAGTTCCCAGAGACAAAATGCCAGGTACAAATTACTTGAATTATAATCAGGTACCTCGGTTTTCCAGGTTTCCTGGACCAAGTTTTGCATAGGCCTTTGATCCTTGGGGGACTCTCTGATCCTTGACTCTCAAACAAGATTCCCATAGGGTGATAAGAGAAACAAAAGGTATGAGAAACAAAAGGTGTGGCTAAACAAAGGAAGGATTAGGGCTAGGTGCTGCTTTCTGGAGCCAAGCCAGGAGCTCAGCAGGAATGCCACCATACAAGTGGCATGTACATTTGTACACTGAGAGTCACATACAACCTAGTACCAAGAATCCTGAACCTTAAGGTATGTTATCACACAGAAGAAGGTTTATGGGTAGTTGTGTTTAATGTTCTGCTATTATGAAGTACTGCTTTGGAATAGGGAAAATGCCTTTAAAAGAGCAACTTTGATATTTATATTTAAAAGGAAGAAGGACAGGACCTATTTTCTAATTTTGGCCACTACCTTGCCACACATTAGAATTAGAAGTTCATTCAAGGTCATCTCTCCTGAATTCAGAAGCCCTATTTGACAAGGAGGGAAGGAAACAGGGAAGAACAGACTAGAGCCAGGGCTGTTCATTGCTAGTCTTCATTCACTGTGTATCGTTAATAGTGTTGTTCTGTTCTTTTCATAGTGCAGATGGAGAATTAGTCAGCATTTTTCAAATAGTATCTTTATTTTTTTACTTGAAGTAATGTGATAAAAATCATCTCTGCCTCTTAGAAGTAGCTTTTAGATAACCTTGAAAATTAAATAGAGGTTATGTCCTGTTTAAAATGAAAGATACTAGGTTATCAGAGCTTATTAAGAAAATGTTTCTGTGAAATACATGCCAGCAAAGCTAAGACCATCTTGATATGATACAGTTGATGACTGATTTATTTTAATGTTCATAGAAAATATTAACTCTGAGTGTAGTACTTCCTTACCTTCTAGAGTGTAACAGTAGGGAGATAAATATTCTGTGGTTATTGCTTTGTCTGTCAGTGGGAAAATGGAGAACCCTGATCTTAAGGTCTCAGCAGATAATAGTAGAACAGAACCAATTTTCTTCATTGTGTGTCTGCTTTGTGACCAAGTAAGGCAGCTTGTTGGCTGCCAACATGAGTTTTCCAGCCAAATGACTAATCCAAGGTTCCCAGGATGTTAAATTTAGATTCAGATAGTCTTATCTCACCTTAAATATTGAACATTTTCACAGCCTGATGGAATGCCTTTGTACCATGGGTTCTTGTTGTTAAGAGTAAGTGGCTGCTCCCTGACAGTTTCTTCTCAGCTCTCTGTCTTTTTGCATAGTGGCATTTGAGGATGGGAACCACAGGGATGTTCCAGATAGGAAGTTAGGAGCAACACTGGGAGAATTAATGTTTTACTTATACATTTAGAAGAAGGCTGTTTTGTTTTTTTATTGAATATTTTATTTTAGCTTTTTGAGACAGCATCTCTTTACATAGTCTCAGATGTTCTGGAACTCACCATGTAGACCAGGCTATCTCTGCCTCTGCCTCCCAAGTGCTGGAATTAAAGGTATGTGCCACTACCGCCTGGCGGATGGCTGCAGGTAACTGGATATATGTTTAAAGAATGAATGAATGCTTCTCTCTTGACACTTTTCTGGTGTTTTTAATTTAAAGTAGATTTTATTGCAAGTATTATTCAAGTTAATTCTAAATGTGCATCTTTCAGGTTATAGAACTGTACTTCCTATGTTCTCATGTTTTAGTTGATAAACTTATATTTTTGAGAACATAATTTAGTGAGGAAAACTTTATTATGGGCTTCTAAAATTAGGAGACTAATCTATGCCACTCATTTTTAAGCCACTTATTGTAATTTGCCTCGTCTCACTCCTATTCTGGGGACTTCATTTTCATTCCTTCCTTCAACAACATCCCTTTACTAACTGCTGGGTATTATGACAACTACTAGTATGCAGCTGCAAATCAGAAGCAGTGAGTTAATAGTCTAGAAGATCAGAGGCAGGGCTGGAGGAAAATGCACTGGTTTGAGAACTGTCCTCGTAACTCAGATGAGAGTTTTAAGAATGTAGCAGGTGGCGGTGACAGTGGAGTGAAAAGACTCACAGGGATTTGGTGAATATTTGATCCGAGGGAGAAGAGGAGGTGAAGGTTTCTCATGGCAGCTGTGACTACTGATGTAACATGGAGAACTAGGTTTTGAGGAGGATATGATGGGTTCCATTTAGGTCATGTTAAGTCTTAGGTTTGTTGCTCACTCGTGGTAGTGATCCAGGAAGTGTGCTCACAAGTCTTGGCAGATGATGATGATGATGTGCACTTACTAAGAGAGACCTGAGGGCAGAGAAGAGTTCGTGTCAGCTATTGAGGAAGCTTTTAGAAGGCGCTACTGGAGAGGAAAGTAGCAGCCTTGGAATGGGAGGCCAGTAGACGACGGAGAAGTAGAGAGTGGCCAGTGGAAGCAACAGCTGCAGCCCCTTGAGTGAAGGGTGTCTATCATACAGCTCTACAGTAACCAGAGCAAACCACTTACTGCTACTTTAGCAAGAGGTGTTTTAGTAGCTGAGCAGCAGTGGAATCCTGCATGTACCAAGGAGGCAGAGGCAGGGCAGATAGTTCTCCTGGCACTTGTGCCAGCCTTAACTCCCAGGAATTGTAGTCCAAATGTCTCTCTGAGCAGCACTGATAAATTATTTCCCCCTTTCCCCTAGAAAGAAACATTGGGATAAATAATTTCTTTTGTTCTATTCTTGTCTATGAGCTTTAGACCATTCCTAAAGTGGAGCTCAGAGAAAAAAATGAGATAATCAAACAGAATTTTTAATGCAGTTCCTGGAATATTGTGAGTAATGAGAAAAGAGAGGCTGTCACCATATTTGTCATATGTATGTCAGCACCAATATCATCCTTAACTTTTTCAAGGTTCTCATACCTCTGGACAGCCTTTGCTGCCTGCCACAAATTGAAGGATGAATGCAGATTGGCATCTTAAATCCTAGACTTTTGATAGTATTCCAGTCCTACATTGTTCATTTTTTCCCTCATTTCCTTATGATTTTAGATGCTACAAATTTTGACCATTTTCTCCATCCTGGACTTTGGCCCATGTGTTAACAGGGAGGTCTGGTTACAAAGAAGCACAAAATAGGGCTCTGTCTTCATTTCTGGACCCGTGGTTTCTACCTAGGAGGCTATACGCGCGCGCGCGCGCGCGCGCGCGCGCGCGCGTGTGTGTGTGTGTGTGTGTGTGTGTGTGTGTGTGTGAGAGAGAGAGAGAGAGAGAGAGAGAGAGAGAGAGAAAGAGAGAGAGAGAGAAAGAGGAAGTGCAAGGTTGAACTACTTTATAGTTTTTGTTTGGAAAGACTGCCGGAACACAGAGGAATGAGAGAACTAGCTTTTATTAGGTCAGTCTTCTTTTGGCCATATGACAGAGACCAAATTCTACTAACTTAATCATTTCGCAGTTAGGGAATTTTGATTGAGGAACCCTAGTGAAAGTCTCATGGCTATTTTGTAGATAGCTGGTATTTAAACCTAGCGTTCTCATGGGAGTGCTCTACCCTGGTGCTTAGGCCTTCTGTCATCCTGTCCCTCTGTTCATAATTACTTTCACGATGTTCTATAGGCCTAGTGCTGTGTTCTGATTTACATCTCTAGGAAAATCAACCTGTGAAGCTGTTTTTTTTCCCTGAATAGAAAAATTGTAGTTAATTGAAATGTAAACCTCCATGTTTCTGCTGCCTCTCCTTGAGGAGTGCAGTTTAATAAGCGGAGTTAGGTAATTTAACTGTCTTATGTGTCATATTGTCAACTCTATCTGTGGTGGAGTTGAGATCCAGACTGCACTTGTGTAGCTGAGCTAACTGCAATATGTTTTGTTTCTTCTTCTAAACATTTGCAGTCAGAGTGGACTGGAGAGTGATTTTATTGGGGCTTTGTTGGGTGTTACCTTCATCCCAAGTGTGTTTTCCCAGTCTTGTATTTATTTCTGGTAGCTTCAAATTGGGCAGACTAGCACAGACTCATGTACTGCTCATGCGGGCAACTTCTTGTCTCTTTTTTTGCTCATTGATGCCCCCGTGAAAACATCCTCTTATTGTTAAAGTTCTCCTGTTTTAAGAAGAGTGCATGCTGCTGAGGAATATGTCTTACCTAGGAGCCATTTACTCCTGAGGTCACCTTCTAGTGTTGCCCTGAAACCCTGGGGGACCTGAAAGTTCTAAATTTCTCTTTCCTTTATCTGGTTTCTCTGAAGCCCTTGACTTTGCTGATAATTCTCTCCTCCTTTGTTTTCTAAAAATATTTCTGGCCTCCTTCCTCTCTGGCACCTTCCTAATCATCTCTTTTCAGTGCTCCCTTTTCCACAGTGTTGGCTATATCCCTCCTTGCTATCTAACTCTGCAAAGTATCTCTGCCTCATAGCACCTTTTAAATAAATCGATGTTTTACACTTCTAGTATATGCTTGTTTCCTGAGCTCCTGACTTGCATGTCAGGTACCTAAGGGCATGCTCCGTTAACTTAATATGTCTAGATCTAACCCAAAAGTGTCCTTCTAAATTTCTACCTTCACTTTAATCTCCCCACTTCTAGATCCCTTTCCCCTCCTCCATCCATCTCCTTCCCGCTCCCCTCTCTCAGAGGAAATCCAACATTATTGGTATTACTCAAGCCAGAATCCCAGACAAAGGGATCTGGAGCCCTTTGCTTTCTTTATTACTGTTCTGTCTATCCTCAGCTTGCTGTCTGTATTCTTGTTTTGAGCCTTATGGCATCTCTGTGAGGCTTCTAGATCAGATAGTAATTCTTGGTTTTACAGTCAGAGACTCTTGGAGGAGTTGATTTTTTTCATTGTGTGTGTTGTGTGTGTATAAAATAAATTCTGGATTTCTCATGAGAGAACACATGAAATAATTGTCTTTCTGAGTCTGGCTTTTTTCACTTAACGTTTTCATCCATTTTTCTAAAAACTGAATTATTTCATTTTTTGTGTTTTGTTTTTTGTTTTTCTTTTTTTTGAGACAGGATTTCCTCTGTGTAGCCCTATATCATCTGCACCTATAATTGGCAGAATAAAGGATCATTATAGGTGGCGATGATATAACTCAGTGGGTTAGAGTCCTTACTGTGAAAATGTAGTAATCTGTATTTATTCCCTGGAACCCACATAAAGCTGGTAGGAGAGAACTATCTCCACAAAGTTCTCTGATCTTCACACATATGCTGAGCATGTCTCAGTACACACACACACACACACACACACACACACACACACACACAGTGAGAGAGAGAGAGAGAGAGAGAGAGAGAGAGAGAGAGAGAGAGAGAGAGAAAGAATTAAAATAAAACTTTCATTGTGTTTATACACCACATTTTCTTTATCCATCCATTTATTGATGGGCATGGGCATGATCTTATAACTTAGCTATTGTGAATAGTGCCACAAGAGATGTCAATGTACAGATACATCTGTTGTGTGCTGACTTATATCCCTTCCATTACAGTCTAAGTGTCATCTGGCTGGAGCATACACTTGGTAGTTCTACTTTTATGGAGGAACCTCCATACTACAAATATTTTATTTCTTATATACTATTTATGAAAGGATAAAAAATCCAAATGAGTGAAAAAGTTAATTTCTTCTCAGTAGTCAGAATTCAGAGGAATAAGTTTTCAGTATAGTTTTCTTTTTGAGGTGCTGGTTTCCTTTCTTTGCTATTTTGTGTATTTCATGTTTACCAGAGTAGAATTGTAGACACTTGTCTCTTTTTCACTCAAGACATAGCTATTACTCTGTTAGATCTTAAGCTATTTTGTTATATAATTCAGATACCTTACATTTCACTTGTTGAAAGCATACAATTGTTAATTTTGATTAGACTAAGAAATGCTTGGACAATTAGTATCAATCATATATTCTGGATATGTTGACATTAAATTTCAAGAGTTCTGACTTGAATGATGGGTTAATCTCTTGGTGGATTCATAATATGATGGCATTCTTGGGAGATGATGCAGCTATAAGGTAGAGGCCAGCTGAAAGCTGTAAGTCACTAGAGATACATCTTCAGGACTGTGTTTTGTCTGTGGGCACTGACATGAAGTCTGCCCAAGCTCATAGGCCTACACAACCATTGGATAAATCCTTGGAAACTGTGAGCCAAAATGAATCAACATTTAAGTCTTGGTAGTAGGCCTTCTGTCAGAGTGATTAGAAAATGTTTATAACATAGTGATGGGCTTTGACCGCTATCACCACTGTGTGGTTCCAGAATACCCCCTCCCCCACCACACACTATAAATTCCTTATACTTCATGAGTTCATTTCTTCCTACAATAAGAACCAATAGTATATCTGTGACTTTTTCTGCCCTCAAGATGTTTCTTATAAGTAGGCAGCCATCTTTGACTTTTTCTTTACCAGACTATTTTAAAAGTTTGTTCCATCTCATAGATTGTTTAATTTCTTACCCATTGTCTTGTTTAGACACTAGATTGTTTTGATCTTTGATGTTGTTACTAATACTTCTGTGAACATTTGTGTTCAAGTTTTTGTGTGTTTATGTTTTCTGTTCAATTACGTGTGTATTCTAGGAAGGGAGTCTCTGTCCATATGGTAACTGTTAATTAATGTTTTGAGAAACTTTGAAAGCTTGTTCTGTGGAGAAAGTGCCAGTTTACAATCTGACTAATATTGTGTGATAGTTACAACACTTTGTGTTTGTCTTTTTTATTGTTTTAGTCTGGTGGATCAAAATGTTTTCTCATTTTGATTTTCATTATATGTCACTGATAACTAATGATGTTTCACCTCTGTGTATTGCTCAATAGCCAGTGATGTGTATTTTTTTTGCCATAATGTGTATTTAAATCTGTGCCCGTGTGTGTGTGTGTGTGTGTGTGTGTGTGTGTGTGTGTGTGTATAGTGTGTGTGTGTGTGTGTAAAATTTCAAGCAACTTTGGTGCAAGGATTTTTTTTTTGTATTCTAGGTGCAAGTCCTCTGCTGCAAGCCGCAAGAGTATATTATAGAGATTCAGCTGTATATAATAAAGCTACACGTAGAAACATCAAGGAATTTTTCTAGAGGGAAGCCATTTATTAAGCAATATTTGGTGTTATTCAGCTTTTAATATGCAGCTGTTTCTTGCTATGAAATTCTTGTGCTCTCATATACTAGGCCATAGAACAAAAGCATAAACTTCTCAGACCTACTGCTGATCTACTAGGTAACACTCCTCCAGAGCCTAGGAGACAGACCGACTGTGATGCATATCTTTTTTTCTTGTGCAAATGAAGCTCAGACTTTCCTTCCCCAGACTAGCCAAATGGCATTTTAGAGAATTTGACTTAGAACAAAGGATTTTTGCATATCCAGAATTTCTAAAAGGTCTTATTAAATAAAAAACTTCAAGCCAGAAATTGGGGTTAAAGTCTGAGATCAGAGGAATAGGAACAGCCACAGCTAACCTTACCCCACCAACTCTGCAGCTTTGAAGGAGTGAGATACTTCCTGTTTACCCATATCTTTATGCCCTGCTGTTCTGCCATCTGATTCCCTCTCTCTGTTCAGCTACATCACTTCCTCTTCCTGTCCAAAGCTATCACTTTCTGTCTGTCTGTACAGACCTCCATACTTCCATGATTAACTAGTGTTGGAATTTAAGGCATGTGCCACCACATCTAGCTCTGTTCCCAGTGTGGCCTTGAACTCACATAGCTCCAGACAGATCCCTGTCTCTCAAGTGATAGGATTAAAGGCGTGTGCTAACACTGCATGACTTTTGTGTTTACTTAAAATAGCTGGCATTTTCCTCTGATCTCGAGGCAAGCTTTGTTTATTAGAGCACAAAAGAAATATCACCACAAGGTAGAGTGAAGGGTGGGGCAGGATGCCTGGTCCAGCCGGAGTCCCACAGCCAGGGGGAAAAGAGAACAAGGCAGAGTTTTTGTAGATGGTAGGGCAGAGTCACATTGCCAGAGAGAAAGGAACAAGGCAGATCTTTTGTAGAGAGTAAGGATTGGTTCAGGTCAAGAGAGCAGGAAGAGAAGAAATGTGTGTGGATGGAGAAACTGAAGACGAAGATGAGATTGGAAGCATAGAAGCTTACTAAAACTATGAGAGGACAGAAAAAGAAGGGACAGAGAGGAACTGAGTGTCAGGATGGAACTGAAGCTGTATAGATAGAATTTTGTTACAGAGAGATAAAGTAAGTGGACAAAAGAGCATGGTGCACATAGATTCTTTTCTCTCGGATAACCCCACACTGGATGTAGAGTCTTCCCCAGGACACTGAGAGGAATCTTCTCAGGGCAGGCCCCTGGGAAAATTCAGATAGTCCTCTATGAAGCTATGGTTTATAGCTTTGTTTCTCATTTTGTGGGTTGAATTTTCCCTTTCTTGATGATATCACTTGAAATCACCCAAACAAACAAAAACTAAGGTTTTCACTTGTAGCTGTAGGGCTATTTACTGTTTACAGTTTGTTGTACTGTTGTAAGGCATAGCTGAGCTTCCCTCCTTGAGTGGATTCATAGCTCCAAGTAGGTAGAGCCACCAGTGCAGGCTTCACAGGTCTGGCCCATCTCCTTCCAGCTAACGCTCCCTCTCCCCCTCTTCTTTGGAGTTGTGATGTCCATACTATAATGGCAGGCCTGCCTTGACCTTGAGCATACAGGCGTGGCTGAAGCTGACCCTGTGTTAGCATTAATTTTTATGGGTTATTATTTCCTCAATGGAAATTGAGACTGAATCTGATCTTCCATTTTATTTCTCTTTTCTAACAGAGCCTTGTTTCTGCTCATTATGCTGCTCTGGTATCTGGCAGAGAAGTTGCACAGCTGTGGAGGGCAGTGGTCTTGGAGATAATCACTCTACTTAGTGTGGTTTTTTTCACTTCCTGTATTTGTGCTCCCTTGCTAGTTCATAGTTTATGAACCCAGAACTTCAAACTACTGGAATGCTGGACCACAGTTTCCTCTAGACTTCTGAATGTCATTGATTAATGTGTTTTTAAACACTGTTAAGTACAATATGGCCATTAAAGTTTCTTTTTGTCTGAAAGAACATTGGGTGATATAACCATCGTCATGACAGAAACAATAACAGAAATATACCAACTCTGAGAGTTTGTTATCAAGAGAGTTGGAAAAAAAAACAGTTATGAAAGTCAGTACATTGCTTTAATGTTTCTTATTTTCCTATCTCTGAAAAAACAATGCATATTGTTTACAGATTCATACTTTGGAGCTGTATTCTAATCTACTTCACAGCAATTTTAAGTAGAAATTGGTCCACTTCAGTTGGCCCACTATTTTCTGTGTCTGGTCTCAGTTACAAGCTTTATGTCCATTGTTTTTTACCACTGATGTAACTGTTTGGGCTGTTGTGCTTAGTCAGTCAGGTCTTCTTTCTGCTGGTACTTGTATGGCTCTCCAATACAGAAAACTGGCTGGCACATGTGGGTATAAATCTGAGCTGACATTGAGAAGATAAAGTTATCTTCCAAATGTTAAGATGGTTCCTGTTTACCTACTCAATGTGTAATTTCTAGATTATGCAAGTATACTGCAGGCTAGAAGCACTACATAAATTCTGTTGATTCTCTCTAGCTGAAATTGCAATGTCAAATAGATATTAGAGTTTTATCATAGGATAGTTATGGGCTGTCACACTGGCTCATTAATTACAACAGTTGGGCAATAAAAAAGCCACAGGAATAGGTAATATACTGTGCGTTTTTTTGTGAGAGTATAGTTGAAACCCCTACTTATGGCAGTAAAGTCTTGTTAATTGACACTGCCATAAAGTACCTTTGCTTTGCTGTTCTACTTTGAGGTTGGCTTATCAGTCTGTTAAGGATCTGGGAACTGAGAAACGTACAGTGAGGCTCGCATTCCAAGTTATTAAATCCTCATTCATCATATAGACATTAAATTTATTCAGCCAATATTTGTTAAACATGCTGTAAGTGCTCTTGAGTATAGAAATATACAATGTAAAATCTACTCTGAAAAAGTAATAATGGAGAGGGGAGGCAGAATACCTGTATAAAGGTAAATGTGACCCATATTTGTTAAGCCACATGTGGTAAGTTCCTTAAAACTAGGTTGAACTATTCTCCAAGTTGAGAGGAGGGAATAATTCCAGGTCTAAGTGATCAGTGAAATTATAAAGCTCAGTGGTAGAGGAATTACTTTGTATCACGACAGAAAGCTCTGTGCTTTCTCTAAATATACATCTGTATTCTAGAGTGGTAGTGAGAGGTAGGTGGCTAAATGCACTGGCTTGGAAATCAACTTTTGTTCTCAGACCAGCTGCCTTGCAACCTCATTTTGTGTCCTTGAGTGTGTAGTATTGATGTAATAATATGTGTCCAGCATATCTCACTATGATAAATGAGATAATGTGGATGCCTAAGCTGCTCCCTGTAGTGAAAGTCAGATTGCTTAGCAGGTGTCTTTTTTTTTCTCAGACACCTTAGGCCATGCATTTGAATGATAGTAAGCACAGCTTCCCATGACTAACAAGATTAGTGTCCTTACCAAAGCACTCTATTTGTTGCTAGGGAATAGCATATTCTGTGTGGTATTTGAACTGCTGTCTAAAAAATTTGTTAGAATTCGTTGGAGACTACCTGTATCAATACAGAGTAGTTGTGATTCTATAACCTCAAATATGCTAAAAAGGAAACTGTGCTTATTAGGCTCCCGGTTTAGGGACTTTACATTGGATTTATAAATTCTTAAGTCATCTTCATTTTAGTGACAGTAATCTGGGACTAGATAGATTTAGAAGATTACTTAGATTATTGTATAGCTGTTGGAAATCAAATCTGCTACATGGTGATGTGTTGCTCACTGGAATTGGTATTTTTTTCTTGCAGGCCAGTGTAAACCATTTGTGTATGGCTATATGCATTTCTGTAAATGTTATTTGTTTGTTTATTTTTCCATAGGTTACTTCTAGAACTGTTGGAGCTGTTGTTTGACAAGTTTAATGCTGTAGCCACAGCACACTCTGTGGTCCTGGGGTACCTGCAGGACTCTGTTGGATCCCAGCCAATGCAGCAGGAAGAGATTAAATTATATGATATGGCAGATGTGTGGGTGAAGATCCAAGATGTGCTGCAGGTAAGGGTTTTGTGCAAAGGCTGTTATCTTGATTGGGGACAGCAGTGTAGAACAATAGTAAATAGTGATCTAAATTAGTACCTTAGGAAGCACAAACTGGATGAGGAAGTTTTCAATGAAAGGGAATGCCAGTAATTTCTACCATCTTTATAAAGGACTTCTAATAAACTTTTATTATTATTATTATTATTAATATTAATATTAATATTAATTATTATTATTTTGGTTAGGCTTTAAAAATAAGAGCTGATTCTCAATATGTAGCAATCAAAGATAGATACTATCACATTTCTATTCACAAGTTCTTTACTCCATTAAAATTAGTCATATGGTTAGCTAATAAATAACTTGGGTGGTTAATAGAGGAAGATCATGAGTTTGAGGCCATTCTGGGGTTTATGGAAAGTTCATTGCTGGCCATGACTATGGATTGAGACCCCATTTCAAAAGAAAGAAAATAAGGGCTGGGGGAAGAAGAGAGAGATAATAAATATTAAAGTGTTTTAAAGCTAGTTCATGAATACAGCTGAGCTTAATTTTACTGATTGTTTTCTTACCATCACCTTTTCCATGCATTGGGTTAAATGACAGGACAGCTTATTCTGTGAGATGAGAAGAAATCTGTGGGTTGGAAAAGTATCGCTTTTATTTGTTGAAGATTGAAGGAATTGCATTTACTGTTTGATAGGATACTGCTGACATGGCATTTAGAAAGTACATTATATTTTTTTCTCTTTGTCAGCAAAATATATTTGATTTGTCCAGATGAAAATTAGAAATGCAATTAAGAGTTAGCTGAAACAAGTTTGACATAGCTAAGTAGAAATGGTAAGATCTACTTAATATTACAAAAGGTAAGTACATGTAGAGAATTGAAAAATGTAACTGTTGGAATGAAATCACTTGCACAGAAAATAGGAATGTTTGCAATGATAAATCATGAATGCAAATTGTAGTCATTTTTGAGAATATATGCACGCTTCTGGTAGATTGAATAAGATTGATTCTTAGTAACTCATTTTCTAGACTTATTTTTGGGATCGAGGTGCAGTGTATTTGCCCTGTTTAGATGGATTGAGTGTACTTTTTCTGGATTCCTTTTACTAATATGTCAATTACTATGTTCCTGCAGTAGGTGCTTGAGAAATGTGTATATTGGAGTAAATATCTTTATGTGTTGGAGCTGCTTATTTAACACTTTCCATCCTGGTTTGCTTATCTGCCACATAGAAATGAAATGTGCCTTTCATGTTATAAAATAACATGTTAAAGCAATTTCAAATATTGTTGGACTTCTAATTCTGGCCATGTTGAAATGACTTTTTATAGTAAGTAACTATAACCCTGAATGGACTTAGGTAATACAATTAGCAGAAAGGAGAGAACAGATGAGGTTAGTCCCACTTTCTTCCTGATTCTTTGGTGGATATTTTTTAAGCTATTGCCATAGAGAAGTGAAGTCCAAAAGACTATCTTTTGGAATCAGGGAATAGAGTTCAGGGATGTAGAGGTTTCTGAAATTTGTGAAATAGGATACCGGAGGGGAAGAAATTGCTTGCAAAAGGAGCCCTAGAAAAGTTAAAGCAGAGTTGCCTGAGCTTCTGCTCAAACGCAGCACAAGCCTTAGCGGAAAACAGACACTGTGGTACTGATTGCTGACTGGAGGTTCTGATAGGGTATGCAAATGCTTAGGAATGGAGGGAGAACATGCTAAAGTATCCTGTGCTTCATGCCTTAGGAACATAGCCCCAAAGGTTAACCCCCAAAGTTCATCCTGAATCGAGGCGATCCACTTGTTAAGTAATTGACTGACAGATATAAATTCTGTCTAAAGTAAGATAAAAGAATCCAGATTCTCAATAATGATGCACACCCACAATGTCTTGAAGTGTGATCCTAATTACTCTTATTAAAAAAAAAAACAAAAAACAAAAAACCCCAGAGTCAGATATTAGGGTGAAAGCTGAAAGATCAGAGTGTAGCCAAGCCCCGGCAGTTCCACAGCATGTTGGTACTCATGGCAGCGGCTGACAGCATCTTCTGACTCAGCCTTCCTGTTCCCAGAATTCTCTTCTCTGCTTGTCTCGCCTATACTTCCTGCCTGGCTACTGGCCAATCAGCATTTTATTTATATAGAGCGATATCCACTGCATCAGAGAAGCAGAGCAGCAGCCACTAAAAACTTCTTACCTCTATGAATCCTCCGACTAAATGGTCGCCCAAGATCCTGTCTCCACCTCCCTAGTACTGGGATTAAAGGTGTGAGCCTCCACTGCCTGGCTCTGTTTTTCTTTTAGACTGGTTCAGTCTCATGTAGCCCAGGGTGGCCTTGAACTCCTGATCTTCCTGCTTCCTCCTCTCATGTGCTGGGATTAAAGGTGTGTGCCACCACAGCCTGGCCTCTATGGTTAACTAGTGGCTAGCTTTCCCCTCATATCTCCAGGCAAGCTTTATTTGTCAGAACACAAAATAATCACACAACAATGTCTAGCATGCAGTTATAATACTTGTGCATAAGTCTGAGAGTATCACACATAAGCAGACTAAAAATGCACAAAAATGAATATCTGAAATGAAAACATCACCAGACAGAGGAAGTTGTGAATTGTATACTCTAGAGAGGATCAGTGAACTTGATCGTGGATTAATGTAATCTATCGAAACCAAAGCATAGTGCAACAACAGACCACAACCAAAAATGGATAAAGCCAGTCTCCCTGTTATAGTTTCTTTCATTCTAACAAATATGTGGTTGTAGTGGTAGAGGGAGAAGAGACAGATTAGGGCAGAAAATTATCAGAAGAAATTGTTGAAAAATGTAGACCCATAGATCAAGAAGTCCAATCAATCCCAAGCAAGATTAACACAAAGAAAATCAACACTAGATATGTTATCAGTTTCCTGAAAAACAAAGGGCAAAAAATCTTAAAAGTAGTCTGAAAAAAAGGACATATTATCTGTAGGGGGAAAAATGATAAACATTATCATTGACTTTGTATCAGAAACTGCATAAGCCAGAAACCAATGAATGCCATCTTGAAAGTGCCAGGAAAAAAAAATGCAAAAACATTGTCAATCTAGAATATTGTATCAACTGCATGTAAAGATAAAACACATTTTCAAATGCATTAAAGCTGAAAGAATTTAGACCTGCACTTAAGAAATGCAGAAAGTTTTTTAAGCTGAAGGAAAGTGATATCAGATGGTAATTACAGGAAAAAAATATGTGGGCAAGAGTGAAATACCAACTTTTTTTAATTTGTTGATTTATCTTTTGATGAGGTTTCATTTATGCTTAAAGCACAACTAATAACCATATATGATAATTTTATAACATATGGGGGTAATTACATAACAATAGTTTCAGAAAGATTATATTTCTGATAAACAAATCTGTGTTGGCAGCAGTTTTTTACAGCATATGTGAAGATGTATAATATTTAGGATAAACTACGATAAGTTCAGAATTCATAATTTAATCCTTAGGGCACTAAAACAGTAGAATGAGTATATAGATAAAAAACTTGCCAGAGGAGATAAAGTTGATCACTGAATAATTGATTAGAAAGAAAAAAGCCAAGATGATATGGCTAGGACACAAGTAGAAAGATGCATGCTAAATATATAATTATATTATATATAAATGGCTATACTTCCCAATTAAATAGCAGAGATCATTCTAGTTTAAAGACAAATAAAAATAAGACTCAGACATACAATCTCAATAGATGCATTTTATTTTATTATGTTTTAAACTTTACATAATTTTAAAGTTTTCAGAATAATATTACTACTAAAAGACTAAATGCCTCTTTGTTGAAATTTGGCTGTTGTTAACATTTTACTATATTACTTGTCCTCATTTACAACATACACACACAATTCTTTGAGAAACATATCAATTTATGTAATCTGTATATATTCTGGTTTAATTGTATGATCCAATAATGTAGCTGTTTATTTTTATCAATTGTTCATAATAAGACATTTAAGTATGACATTGCCATACACAAATACAGCAATTCTTCTGCTCTTGGAGTAGATGGGGGTCTGTTTGTCTTTGGACAACGGAAACTAGTATTTCTAAGTTCCCAACAACAGTGAGATGACCCTAATTCTGCCATGATGAATAAAGATTATAGTTAAGAACAGTGCAAACAAGCTATCCTGTATTCCCTTATTTACAGTGGCTTTAGCTTTATCAAATGAGGTTCCTACAGCTTTAAAAACAAAATCCATATTAAAAATGGTGATAATAATGAAGCAACTTAAATTCCATTAGGCATTAATACATGGAATATACAAATTATTACAATACGTGTTTCTAGCTTATTAAGTGAATTAATCCTTCCATATGTTAAAAATGGATAATTTGTGGATTCTATTTTAACGTGATAGAGTGAGATATTTTAGCAGCTTTAATAGAATACAATTTAAAGTACAGGTTTTATTGCTTCTCAGCCTGTTGGCTAAGGTCAGCTATAAAGAATAGTTTTCACAGTGTTCTGTGTGTTTAGCGAATGGTGCGGCCATAGTTACAGTCTAATTTTGAGACATTGTCTTTATTCCAAAAGAAAATCTTGAATCTGTTAGTTGTCACAATGTGGTGGTAATCTAATTATACTGAAATATGATTTTGATTGTATGTTAATAAATAAAGTTGTCCGGGGGTCAGAGCTATTAGAGCCATAGCAAGAGTGTGGCGGTGGTGGCACACGCCTTTAATCCCAGAAAGCCAGCCTTTAATCCCAGGGAGTGGTGGTAGAAAGCAAAAAGATATATAAGGCGTGAGGACCAGAAACTAGAAGCATTTGGCTGGTTAAGCTTTCAGGCTTTGGAGCAACACAGTTCAGCTGAGAGCTATTGGGATGAGGACACAGAAGCTTCCAGTCTGAGGAAACAAGACCAGCTGAGGAACTGGTGAGGTGAGATAGCTGTGGCTTGTTCTGTCTCTTTAAATAGACTAACAGACAGGAAAAGAAGCCCTCATTCGGGAAGCTGGGACACCGCAGGCGGAAGGGTGAGATTTTGGCTCTGAGCTCTGACCTCTCGGCTTTCTCTTTTGCATTATTTCTGTGTTTCTTATTTAATAAAACAGTTGGTTACATCCATATCACTTCCCATTCTCTACCCTAACACAGTCACATTCATTTCTATAAATGGCTTATTTTTATCATGTACACAGAGCCCTCTGGTCTTTTCATTTTCTTTAGTATACATCTTTGGAAATTTTAGTTTAATAGAGAATACACAAGATTTATTTAGGTCACTAAAAAGGTGTCATTTTTGTTCAGAATATATTTAGCATGCTGATGAACTGGGTCTTTGTAGATTCCTTAGAGGTGGAAAATGTGGGGAGCTGTACTACACAGCACCAACTGCACCATTGGTCCGAAGCTTATGAGATAATACCTGTCATTAAAAGAAATAAAGAAATTAATGGACAAGGTATTCTTCAGGGATATGAAGAGGAAGATTTAGCTATAATAGAAGGTTTATTTTATGGAGTAGAAGAATCCCTTTGATTTGGTTGTAAGTTATGGAAGACCCTTAGCATCATTTAGGTGATTTGTGAATTGCCTTTAGTTTAATAGCTTCTGAAGCTGATTGCCTATCAGATTCGCTTAGGGATTGCTTACCTATACCTTTTGAGTGAGAATCACTGTGGATAATAACTAGATTCTGTGCTTTTTAGCTGCTGAGTTTATTCAGTAATTTTCACTTAATAACCTATTTGTGTGATCATTAATTCAGGATATTGACTATCAAATTCAGGATATACTGCTTTTTGAACTAGTAGCACCAACAATACACAGAAACATATTATTATGCAAATTCACTCCAGCTTTTGACTTACTGAACTAAAGAGTTTGAGAATAGTGTGGGATCTTTGCTTAGGCACTTTTGATTTTTTGGGAATTTTGATTGGATTATGATAAGATGAAGGTAGGTTAGCCAGGTAGCAGTGAAAAGCACTGGAAAGATGAGCAGAAGGCTGCAAAATAAGGCAGGAAAACTATTTTGGAGTACAGTGGCTTATATTACTTAAGATATTGCTTAATAGTGAAATAAATACAGGTTTTGATGGTAGACAATGCTAAAAGAATGCAAAAATGACAGAGAGAATGTGTAAGCTTTTGGAGCATGTCTTCAGAAACCTGTAACATGATGTGGCTGACCTGTCAGCTTTAGTTTCAGTAGGTTGCATATTTTAATGGTAGATTAATGATAAATTATTGGGACTAAATAATAAATGCTAGTGTGTAAAGATGAACACATGGTAGTCCATGGCAGAGTCAGAGAGCGCCTCCAATAGTATCGCTGTACAGTCTGAATGACCTTTAACTCGCAGTGCCGCAGGAGAGCCCTGGCTGGGAAGTGTCTGGCTGCATGGCGGGTTTAGGACACAGAAGAGATTTCATGTAGGGTTTTATGCATAGGGCTAATTTAGTTTTCATATGCTTCTCGGAAGAATGATCTTTAGGTTAAAAATTACTGTTGGAGCATGAAATAATGGAAAATAGCACATCTGCATTTAAGCATGAATGAAAGTAAGATGACATGATGAATGGAGTTATAAGTGTTTGAAATTTAGTTTTCAGTGTTTCTTTGGATGGAAAATATTTCTTGCTAAAAAGTTAAAATAATTTTTAAAAAACAGTAAAACTTGAAGAAGAAGACAATTCTTAGCTTTTGAAGACTTTCTCAGTTGCTTTCTGCTGGAACCCAGGCTTCCCCTGAAGGCAGAACCCATCTTTTAGTTGGAAGCTCATTTGTCTCAGCATGCTTGTGTCTGGAGACAGACAGCGAGGAGACAAGACCGTAGCTATCCCAGTAACAAGGTGGGAGCCCTGGGACCACATGCCCTTGCGCTCCTTTTTCGGCTTTGCACTCTTTTGAAACTGTGATAATAGAAATACATGTTTTTACCCTTCTGAGCAGCAGCAGAACCTTCCAAAATGTCACCTACTTGGTGACATGCCTGTCATACCCATGGCTGCACATTTCCAAGTGTGTAAGACTGGGGTCTACTAAAAACACAAAATATTCCTTTCTTATTGAGTTCTGTGTAATAGAGGAAATAAGTGGGTCGCTATGAACAATCTCATCCTCCCAGCTGTATGATTCTGAAAAGATGTAAATTTTAAATATTTGATTTCAAAATCCACTGTCCATTTAGCCATTGTTGGCTGAAATGTATAATTCTGTAGTGTACTTAATATATGTGTCCAGATTGAGGCAGTGGCTCCCAAATACTCTGTTTACAACAATCACTCCTGGACCAAGCCCTTACTTTTCTGGTGTTTTCTCATCTTTTTCTAGAGAATGTAGAATCATTTTACTTTGGTTACTGTTCCATTAATGTTTAAATAGTGATAAAATTACCCTCAGGGGAGAGAGAGAGAGAGAGAGAGAGAGAGAGAGAGAGAGAGAGAGAGAGAGAGAGAGAGAGAGAGAGAGAGAGAGAGAGAGCGCACGCGCGAGAGCTTGGAATTTGCTGTCAAGGAAGGAAATCCATGAAATTATTGGTACTGATCATGACCTAAAGGGGATTTTTGAGAAGACATACAGTTTCTATTTTGAATCTAGGGCTGGAAATGGGTTATTCTTAGATTTTGTTGCATTTAGTGTTTTAGTTAACTGAGGATTCCCATCCTTAAAGTGAAACTAGCCTTTCAAAGTATTTCAGCCACACAACTTATGAGCGGATTCTTCAGAAATAGTGTTTCTTCATTTCTCAGACTTGAGAGTTTTAACTATTTCAGCTAATGTGGTAGAGCTGTCAGCCAGCAACTGGTTCTCCAGAAAGGTGCTTCTTTTTCAGAGTCTGGTTGTAGTCTGCAGTGACAGAATGGCACAGGGCAAGTAGAATTCAGGTAACTTTTGAAAGGCCCTTCACTGACTTTCCTCTCACTTGCAGTCAATTTGAATAGCACTAAGTCACCCCCCCACCCCCCGTTCTGTTTCGTGTGTACTACTAATTCTTATAGCAGAAAGGGATGGGCAGTCAAGGAGATGATGATTCAGGGCCTAGCACAGATGTGGCAGATACCCAAGGCAAAGTTCCAGGCTATCCAATGCTCAGTGAAGCCTGGAATAAATGGGGACAGTTAATATATTGAACCAAACTTTAGAAAATAGAAATTTGGCAGGGGACACCTTGAATTGGTAGATGTGGGAGTAAATATGTTCTTGAATTTCTAGATACCCACAAAGGGATACTTGGGCCTGATTGTGTCTTGAGCTAAGGATAACAGGTAGAAATAACAGATCTTCCAACCTTGTATGGCCAAAGTACACTTGTCTAGTTTTATCTGAGAGTTTTAAAGGATGAACTAAAAAAGCCAAGTTGTTGTATCATGATCCTGTTGGTACTGCTGCTTAACACGTTCTCATCAAGCTTTGGTGCTCCTGAACCTAATGAACAGTATGTGTGGGAACATTCCCAGAGACCCAGTATGTGCCTGTACTGAATGATAGTAACATCTGAAATATCGTGCTGTAGAAGTTCTCATGTGATTTGTGTGAGGTGAGCCAACAGTCATGATCTTCACTGATGGTGATCATGTCATCAGAGATTTAGAGAATTGGTAACCTTTACACTTTTTGTTTGAAAATGTGATTTTTTTCTTAAATCTGTTGACTTGTTGAAGAAATATGTATGTCTGACTTCTTGACAGTTATGATAATTTTATTTAAACTTGATTTTCTGTTACTTACAAACTTTGTGGCTTCAATCATCCACATTTTAGTTCCCATAGTTTTGTGAGTCAGGTCTTCTGAGGTGCTGGCTGTAATCATTTGCCCAACTATTCTAGCTGCATTGTTGACTGGTTAGAATGTGTAGGACACTTCAGTATGGGACTGTCACATGGCCTCTTCCTCTGTATGACTTTACAGGGTGCTGATCTCAGGGCTATGGGACACTTAACATGATTGTTGGCTTCCAGTGGGACTTTCTGCAGGGTAAGGCTGGAGATCTTTTCAAGCTTTATGTTGGATATGACATCAACTACTTTCTTTAAGTTGATAGGGTGGCTTGGGTTCAAGAGAAAGGAAAATAGAGTGCTGTTAGTCATCAAGGAGAGCAGTGTGAAGCAAGGAGTTCGAAGCTGGGTTTTGTTTTTGTTTTGTGTCTAATACTGGAGATTGAACCCAGGAGCTTGCACATGATAGGTCAGCACTGTATTCCTGCCAGGTTTTGGCAGCCCCACGCCTGTCCTCATTGCACAACAACACTGTGAAGATCAGGTCTTTAGCCTTTACAGATCACCCGGAGTCTGACTGGCATGCAGTTACCAAACCTTTTTGTAGCTAGAGTTTTCCTGCTTTGCCCACAGTCAGGACAAATCTTTGTCACCTGCCAGTCCCACAGCCTTTCAGACCCAACCAAATAAACACAGAGACTTATATTGCTTCAAACTGTATGGCCGTGGCAGGCTTCTTGCTAACTGTTCTTATAGCTTAAATTAATCCATTTCTATAAATCTATACCTTGCCACATGGGTCGTGGCTTACCAGTACTTTACACCTTCCTTGTCCTGGCGGTTGCTGCAGGCAGTGAGACCTTCTGCCTTCCTGTTCTTTTATGTTAGTCCCGCCTATACTTCCTGCCTATCCATGGCCAATCAGGTTTTATTTATTAACCAATCAGAGCAATTTGACATACAGACCATTCCCCAGCACAGCCAAGTGCAGACCATCTCAGACACCTGCACTCAGGCTTGTGGTCCTAATCATCCTCTATGCGGACCTGGTGGGTAAAGCCATGAGGAACTCAAGAACAGGCTCCCACAGGACACACAGAACATCTCACAGCACCTTTTCTTGCTAAGTTCTTTTCATTGGTTAGAGAATAATGAATAATAGAGTTAAAAATTTTACCATCTTGAAGGTCAAGATACACTTAAGAAAATACATGGCCTTTTACAAAATTGCTTTGTTCCAGTGTGTTTGTGAAAAATCTTACAATAATTATACTTTTCTGTCACCTTAGACTTAACACTGGAGTGACTTCTTGTAGCTCACCTTTCTCTTTGTGTTTCTATGATTCTCTCTTGTCATATCCCCTTACTAGGAATGGAGAACTGGGGTAATGACTTGTAAACATGTTTTCAGCACCCAAGAGTTACATGTAAAACTTACCTTGTATATCTTCCTTTATAAAACTTTAATTTTACCTTGAGACAGGATCTCATATGGCCTAGGGTAGCCGCAGGACCCCTTTGCTTCTACCACCACATTGTACCACTATGCCCAGCCTCATAATTTTTAAATGATTGAATTACAAGCTTGTCTTTGGCTTAAATTTTAGCATTTTAACATTCAGTTTAAAAGATTTTAGGATAGTAGTTTTTAATTGATTCATTTAGCTGAAATGATTTGAGTTTTCCTTTTTGAGACAGGGTCTCTCTATATAGCCCTGGTTGTACTAATACTGATAATCTCTATGTAGACCAGGTTAGCCTCCAACTCACAGAGATCTGCCTGCCTGCCTCTGCTTTCTGAATGCTGGAATTAAAGGTGTATGCTACCATGTCATGTACCTTTTTTTTTTGTTTTTTGTTTTTGTTTTGTTTAAACTCAACTTTGTGTTGAGAAATATTCTATGTCAGACATTTTACTAAGTGTACCATATGGATTTTGTCACACTTACCTGTGCGCAGTTATGATCATTTTCCTATGGTGAAGAATCAGAATTTCAGATTTACAAGAAAAGCAGACACTGCAAGAACTTCAGTTTTTTCTGTCCTAAAATGCCAAGTATTTTGATGGTTACCCTTAGATTGGTTTGGGCCTTTGCATTACTTGGGTCACTTATGGTTTGGGCCACAGCTTTGTTGAATCACCTGGATATTCTGAATGTTTTGGTAATCCCAGTGCTCACTAGGCCTCTCTCCATCCTCTTGTACTCTCCAGACTGGTCACCACATTAGCTGTGACTTTCTGCTTCCCTCTCTCCCCCTCCCCTCCCCTCTCTATTTTTAGAGGGAGTTGTTTTCTTTGCATATCATGCTTTCATTAAATTGTCATTGGCAGATGGCATAAACAACTTTTGGTGGTTACCTTTCCTTCCAGGTTACACGTCTTATGTGTGTTCTGTACTTCTTGTAGTGGAGGGAGAAGCACCTCCTGGGAAACCATGCTGGTTCCACAGCTTATGCTCTTGTTCTGGAGCCATGGTGGAATATACAAAGGAGGATATGTTTGCTATATTATGAATGGGTGGAATGTCTAATTTAAAAATGGAGTGGAAGTTACTCTTAGACCTGAGGTGAAATGTGACATAGTACCTACTGTTGCAGAATTTCATCTGATGGTGGCCTGCAAAATTTCTGTGAGTGCTAATGAATACGACATTCTTGCAAAGATTTTTCTCTAGATCTCTGCTGTGTAGGTATGACCTTGTTGCTTTGGTTGAGGGGTGGTAAGAAATGCAGATGCTGTAGCTGGAGATGTGCCCATATTCTACTAAGTCCCATTATTTGGTGCGTTTTCATTATATAAGTAGTCATTTGAAGTGTCCTTATTATTATTTGTTGTGATTATTATTTGTTGCATCTACCTTCTTAAAACAGTGATTCTGTTGGGTATATAGCTACAGTTATCTGTGTACTCCTTCCAGAAAAAAAGAGCCTTTTTAAATTCTAATCAATTCTAATATGTATACTTCTGGTTCAGAGGCATGGTTAGCAAATGCTGTTAGTTCAGTTATATTAAAATCAAGACCACTGATATGTGACTTTCCTGGGGCATGTTTAGAAGTGTGCATTTGCCCTGTGTAGAGTGGCCATTTATGGCCCAAAGGAAGGGTTCCATTCAACTCCATCTTGGTGAGCCAGTGAATTTATTGTAATTTACAGGAGTACAGAAAACTCATGGGTAGCTACACCACCAAGGGCTCCCGTCTCCACCAGTTGTTTAACTCTTAAATCACATTGACTGGCAACTCATGGAGGAACCAGATCTCCTAAAGACCTCCTGATCTTGATCTTCAGGAGCCTCATGACACCTTTCAGAAGGGAACATGAATAGACCTGATCTCGTGAGGTTGTCCTGTATGACGTGTGTGACTTATCGCAGCTCTTTAACAGTTCTGTCCTGCCCAGAGAGAATAGCTAGAGTATGCTTATGAACAGCAATACTGACAATAAAAATTTCAAAATTGAATTTGGATTAATTTTGAAAGATGTGTCAGTGTTGCACATTTGTGAAAGTGGCAGTGCCCTGTACTTAGATAGCAAATGATGATAGGATGAAGAACGTCCTTGAGGATGGGACAGAGCGTCAATATCTGTACTTAATAGTGCTCAGGAAAATTAGACTATTGTGTTAGAACTGATGTCCATTTGAAGATTTTGGTCAATTTTAAAGTAGCGGCTCAAAGACAGCAAACATAGGTACTTTGTGTTTCTGACCTGGATGGTTGACAATGTTAATCAATAAGTTCTTTCATTCAAGATAAGTTTTGACTGGAAAATAGCACCCCAATGTTAATAGTTATTGTCTCTTTTTTAAAAAGGGGACTTTCCAAGTTGCTTTTCTCTCTTTATTCCCACTCACTACTTTCATGTGTTTTTTTGCATTTATGTGTATATCAGTGGGTATCCCCACCTTCCTTTTCAGGTGATTGGGTAAAGATATTTCTTCTAGTGTTTCTTATGAAAATAATTTTGATTTGCAAGGTAGTTAAAATCAAGAATAATTGAGAACATTTTGTGACATCATGGAAAAATGTTCAGTATGAAGACAAGTACAGGAGAGCACCATAGAAGGGGTAGGGGAGGACCATAGAAGGGGTAGGGGAAGACCATAGAAGGGCAGGGGAAGACCATAGAAGGGCAGGGGAGGACCATAGAAGGGCAGGGGAGAGGACCATAGAAGGGCAGGGGAGAGGACCATAGAAGGGCAGGGGAGGACCATAGAAGGGCAGGGGAGAGGACCATAGAAGGGCAGGGGAGGACCATAGAAGGGGCAGGAGAAGACTATGGAAGGGGAGGGGAGAGGACCATAGAAGGGCAGGGGAGGACCATAGAAGGATGAAGTCAGTGGGTTAAAGTAGTTGACTTGATTGCTGAGATGGAAATTGGCACATTTAACATGGAGGTGAATATAAATGTGAAGAGACCGTGGAACCTGGGGACATGGAAGGTTGCTGTTGTTAGTTTGTCCTGCAAGACAGTAAGTATTACCACCGTTACTACTAACCAACCAACCAAACAGAAAAGTTAGGACAGACTAATTTTGGATTCTATGGAGATCTTTGGGCAGCTTTTGGATTTGGCTCTTTAAGCACTAGCTGCTATTATTGTTTCTCTATTTTTCTACAATATGAAAATTTTCAAACATGTTCAACATGGTATAATAAATAGATTTCCATGCACCCATTATCCAGCTTCACAGTTATCAGTTTATGGCCAGGATTGTTCATTTACTTCCTACCTATATTCTTTCTCCTATTTTGAAACAGTCTTAAAGATAATATTGTTTTGTCTCTATTTTAATATTTGTCTCTAAAAGTTAGGAACTATAGCTAAAACCAAAATTCCTTTATCAAATATTCAGTGATATTTACATTTTCAGTTGTTCACATGTGATAATTATATGCTTTTCCTTTTCCAGATTCAGATGAAGTTGAAATGTTGTAGTTTGTTGAGTTTTTTAAGACTCTCAGTCTAGGGGCTGGAAAGATGATGGCTCAGAGGTTGGGAGCATTGGCTGTTCTTCCAGAGGACCTGAGTTTGATTCCTGGCAACCACATGGTGGCTCACAACTACCTGTAATGAGATCTGGTGCCCTCTTCTGGCCTGTAGGCATACATGCAGGCAGAGCACTATACATAATGAATAAACCTTAAAAAAAAAAAAAGACATGTAGTCGGTACATTTTCCTTTCATTCTGTTTTATTTTTCATCCCCTGATATTTATCAGTCAAACTTGATCATTTAGACTTCAGAATTTCCTGTATCCTAGATTTTGTTCATTGATTAGTGTCATCTCGAAATAATGTTCAGACCAAATTGGTGGAGAAGAAAGTGGATGGAGAGAGACCAATTGGAAGGCACGTTTGGTTAATGTGTTGCCTAAAATGCTGGGCAGTAAAAAGAAAGGAGATAGAGATTAGAGAACTTTTTGAAAAATGAACAGCTTTCTAAAACCTTTTTACTTGACTCTTAGACATGGAGCTCTCCAAGTTAGGGTGAAAATTTAAGTGAAAATTAGGCTGAGAAAGATGGTGGCCTATCTTTGTTAAAGTTGAGGTATTGGCAGATACACCTATAGAACTGTTACAAAGCAGCTTGATTGGACATGGGAAGCTGGGATACCAGACCAAGAGGTCTGTCTACATGGGGTTAATAACTGAGATTATTCAGATGGGCATGTCAGAATGGAAGGGCTGAGTGAGGACTAATTATCCCAAGTGGTCTGTAGAGTGAGCTGTCTGTGGTTGTCACACAGGTACAGTCTGAGGCTGGATCTTCTTGTGATGATGCCACATTGTCCTCTCTTTTCTGCTGCATGCTTATTTCATAGGGACTGATATAGAACGTGGATGCAAATGCTGTTCAGGTTAGGGGTGGTGTCTTCTGGAAGCTGGTGTTTTCTTTGGGCATCTAGACTGACCCCTTTTGGAGGAGGTAGATCCGTATACTAGATCCGTGAGTGAGCCTGGAAGTGCTAACAAGACAGAGTATGTAAGAGGCACTGTGGTTGGGGGACTGATTATACTTTCCCTGGTGGTGTTTGTCTTTAATACCTGGGCTCCCCTGCCTGACCTCCCTACCTCTGAGGACCTGTTGGTGAGATCACAGGTTTCTTGATGTCCTCTCTTGTTCTACCAGAACTTAGGAATTGTGGTTCATTAGGAATTATAAAGACTGTGTAAAATCATTAAAAATGCCACCACTAAAAGGATTCTAAAAATATATATTCCTCCAAAGTCCCTCTTAAACTGCCTAACAGTGTCTGCTCACTCCTCTGTCTTTAGATGCCTTTTGCTTGTTGTAGAAAGATGGCAAAATAAATACTTGCCATTCAATCTACACATACAATTCAAAGTTTAAAGAAGGGTGACTGTAGCATGAATCTTAGAGTCTTATTAATAAAATCAAACCTGAGCTAGGTATTGGGGTGAACACTGGAAGGTCAGAGAAACAGAACAAGCCACACCTAACCTCACCTGGCCAACTTCTCAGCTGATCTTGTTTCCTCAGACTGGAAGCTTCTTTGTCCTCATCCCAATGGCTCTCAGCTGATCTGTGTTGCTCAACACCTAAAAGCTTAACCAGCCAAATGTTTCTAGTTTCTGGTCTTCATGCCTTATATATCTTTCTCTTTCTACCACCACTCCCTGGGATTAAAGGCTCCCTTTCTGGGATTAAAGGCGTGAGTCACCATGCCTGGCTGTTTCCATTGTGGCCTTGAACTCAAAGAGATCCCAGATGGATTTCTGCCTCTGGAATGCTAGGATTAAAGGTGAGTGCCACCATTTTCTAGCCTTTGTATATAGTGGCTGTCTGTTCTTTGACCCCAGATAAATTTATTAGGGTACACAATATTTTGGGGAACACAGTACCACCACAGGTGACTGTTCTTTATATATGTTCAAATCCATCTTCATTTTTTTGTCAGTAAGATTATGTAGAAAATATTATGACATTTAAAGTACAACTTTTATTTTCTTATATCATTCTTGGCTTCTCATAATTATTTGCTGGTAATTTCAAAGAATTGTTCACACAAAAGAATGAAATACACCCTTCTAGATTAGCTACTTGAAGGTTTTGTATGGTTTTGAAATATGAAGTGAACAGCAACAAAACCCATGCTTTGGCTATGATTCCATGAGAAGATAAGGGCTGCAGCAGAATGAAGTGCGGCAGATGACGAAGGCTTAGCACCAAGTAGCCAGCCCGGGGGGTGGGGGGAGATTAACGACAGCACTTAGATATGTGCTAGCAGCGTGAGATGGCAATGAAAAAGGCCAGCGCTATTTTTGGCTATGATGCACCAAACAGCATGTTATCACTGAGCTGAGATGATCATCCCTTTCTTCCAGTCCTCAGGAAGTGGCATCTAGAGGCTGCTTTGAACGCTGGGCACGTGTGTCCCTGGGAGATAGGCAAATGGGCGAGAGTCCCAGAAACACCATCGACAGTAACTGAGGACTTCAGATGGGACATATTTTTTCTGTCTTTCCAGAGGAAGTGGCACATTTGAGAATGAATTTGGTATTAAAATGTATCAACCTTTTCAGAGACAGGGAGATGCTGGTGGGCTAGCATCCCTGTAATGTTGTTCATTAGAGAGTCCTCACTAGTTGGGATATATTTAATATAATGCACTTACAGAAATCACTCGCATACTTCTGCAGATAGCCAATTATGAAAAAGAGACTTGTTTATGGTCAGCTCTATTCTGGTCAGGAACATGATCATCAGCATTGGCCCTGATGGATAGGATGATAAGAGGGACAGGAAACAACAGGTGATATACATCTTGCTTGTGAACAATAGGGACTGAATAGTTTTTTGTAGTAATCTTTAAAAATTCCGCTATGAAATGGAGCAATTATTTACTTCTCACAATAGGGTAAGCATGTACAGCAGAAAGAAGTTAAGAAATGCAGAATTGAAATGGAAAGTCAGGGTGCATTTCTGTTTTTTTTTTTTTTTTGTTTGTTTTTGTTTTTGTTTTTCGAGTCAGGGTTTCTCTGTGTAGTTTTGGTGCCTGTCCTGGATCTCACTCTGTAGACCAGGTTGGCCTCGGCCAGGGTGCATTTCTGAGCAAAACTACTGGACTGTAGGATATCCTCCTGGGAAAATAAAGTTGAATTTTGTTTGACTTTTGATTTTGACAGAACTGAATATGTCATAGTGAAATAGGTTGAGTGTTCTTGTAGCATCTTTCACTTGTCTTTTCTCAGATTCTCTGTTATCTCTTTACCTGGTATTCAGAAAGAAATTTCACATCTTATTTTTAGACACACAGGCATATTTAGATGATTTTCCTCATAGATATGGGCTTAAAACATGAACGTTTACTGCTGTTGGGTTGATCTGGCAGCTTTTCCTCTGATTTTATGGAGTGACTCCCTCCATGTAGCATATCATTAGGTCCCTACTGAAGGTGCCAAAGTTTGGTAGACTGGGTGGTATGTATTAGGCTGAAGTCTTTTTCATCTGTGGTAACTGCCAGCCAGCTTCCATGAGTGGCTTTGGGATCCAAAGAACTTTGGAGGGGAGGTCATTGATATTTTCATTTTCTTCCCTTTTCCCATCATTTTGATTTCAGGAAAAAGGTTATCCAGCAGACTGTGTGCCCTTAGATTCTCTGTGGAAATATGGTCATTGTGCATTCCTGAGCTCCTTCGCATGTGGTGATGGCATACATTCCAGTCTGCCTCCAGGAGCAACAGTGTCTATTAAAGAAGGAAACTGATAATGCCAACTCAACTGTAGTTTTACTGCTTGTACTCTGTTTCTTTGAGTAAGCTCATCTAGTTGGAGAATATTGTTTCCTCAGCTGTGTAATCAGCTCTCAGGTCTACCTGTACTTGCCGTGTAGTACAACTGTCTTCAAATCATTCCTGCCTTTGTTTCCCAAATACATCTCTGTCTTTTCTTTTGTTTGTACTGCACATCTTTCCTACTGCCTTTGCCCTCATTCCTAAGCATCTTTTCTCTTGTGAGCCAACCCTCTGCTTTTTATCTGAACCATTCATTTCTTTTCAGGAATTCTATGAACTTTTACTTTTAGCAGTGTACTCATTTGACATATGTGTATTTCCTTTTCTTTAAGAAAGTTTAACCAGGTTAAAGGTTGTCTCCTCCACCAGGGCCATGATCACTTTACATCTTTTAATCTCTCAATGCTTACGCTGGATGGTTTTATATCAACTTGACATAGGCTAAAGTCATTTGAGAGGAGGGAACCACAATTAAGATAATGCCTCAATAAGATCGGGCTGTAGGCAATTTTCTTAATTAGTGACAGATGGGGAAGGGTCCAGCCCCTTGTGGGTGGTGCTATCCCTGGACTAGTGATCCTGGGTTCTAGAAGAAAGCAGGCTGAACAAGCCTTGAAGAGCAAGGCAGCACCCCTCTAAGGCTTCTGTATCATCTCCTGCTTTCAGGCTCCTGCCCTGTTTGAGTTCCTTTCCTAACTTCCTTACATGATGAACAGTGATCTAGAAGTGTGAGCCAAATAAACCCTTTTCTCCCCAACTTGCTTTTTGGTCATGGTGTTTCATCACAACAATAGAAACCCTGACTCAGACAAGTTGGTACCAAGTTAGTGGGGTATTTCTATGACAGACCTGACCATGTTGTTTTGGCAGGGATTGTGGAAGGACTTGGAACTTTGGGTGAGGAAAGCTGTTGAGTGTTGAGAACTCAGTGAGCTGTTCTGTAGGAGCTTGGAAGATAAGGATGTTGAGAGCAGTGCAGATGGCGGAGGCCTGGCTTGTGGCGTTTCAGAGGGGAGCAAAGACTGCTGCCATTTGTGGGAAGAGTATGTGGTGTCTTGGCAGCTGGAGCCAGAGAATCAGCTGTGATTAAGTAGATCTCAGAACCACTAAAGTAAAACTGTAGCATTGCTGGGTCAATGGATGCTGGCCAGCTGTTATTAAACCAATTGACCATTTGAGAGAAGAGAATATAATTGTTTCCCCACCTGAGTTTGACACAGGTTGTTATGTGCGATATCCACCTACTAAATACTTAACTGGTGAATGAGTAGTAGCTGCTCAACATTTATCTGTCATTGGTTGGTTGAACATTTACTACAAACTGTATTTCTATTCCCCTTAAATCCATATGATCAGTTCTGTTTTTTAAGGTGGTGGCATTGAGAGGTGGAAGCTTTTGTGAAGGAATGAGCTGTTAGAGTATAGCAGATTCCATTTGTGAACGGAATCAGTGCCCCTTCACAGGCCTCAGAGATCTTCCTCTGCCATGTGGTGTCACAACTAAAACGTGGCTGCCTGTGAACCAGGAAGCAGGCCTTCACAAAATACTAGACAAAACACTTCACAAAACCACTAGCTGGTGGTTTGATCTAGGATTTCCAGCTTTTCTAAAACTGTGATGGAATAAATTTCTGTTGTTTATGAGCTACTCAGTATATGGTATTTTGTTATAGTATCCCCAAAAAAGGATAAAATTGAGTTTAAAATGCCTTGTAAGCCGGGTGGTGGCACAGGCCCTCAATCCCAGCACTCGGGCGGCAGAGGCAGGCAGATCTCTGTGAGTTCGAGGCCACCCTGTGCTACAGAGAGAGTTCTAGGAAAGGCGCAAAGCTACACAGAGAAACCCTGTCTTGAAAAAAAAAAAGATGAACTTTGTAGACTTAAAAATATGTAGCACAAGAATCATAAAATTGAAAGTGTGATGTGCTCTAGGAGACCAGTTCTTCCTGCTTTCTCTCATACGAGGCTGCTCTTCAATTCTTCTAAGAAGGTTCCCGGTCTGGCAGCCGGACTTGAGACTGTTCCTGAATTGTCACCGTGTAACTGTTGTTCATGGGTCAGCGTGATTTCATTATGATTATGACAACACACTTGGCAAGGTGGTGGAACATTTGGTAGTAAGTTGGGCTAAAATAACTATCCAAGATTTTCCTTTATTCTTTAGAAAAAGACATTTAAAATTCTGATTTCCTTACATTTACTGTAAAAATTTTTCTTTAATTCTTGCCATAAGTAAAACTCACTTGTACTAAAATAAATCCATTTTTTTCAGCTCTGTATTTACCTTCTTTAGTGCTGTCTTTCTTTAGAACCTTTGGAGACTCTATTCTTCAGTTCTTTGGAGTAAATGTTAATTATGCAGAACATACATTCACAGGAGGCATAGTTACTGGTGAGTGCTGTGTAGGTCTTCTGAGTATGGTTTGCAAAGGGTCTTGTGATTCTCTGAGTGGTCGGGTGCTATTAAAATGTGAGGCCAACTGTACAGAACCAGGCTAACATCATTGATGGTTCATTCGCATAGTCAAAGAGTTAAACAAAAAGTCATATTAATTTTCAGCTCCATTAGAGATGCCTGAATCAAAAGGATGTTTGCCAAATGGGAAGGGACTAAATTGGTAAGAGAAGGAAATTTTAATTTCAAGCTTCAAGTGAATGTTACAAATGATGTAGCATAAAAATCCTCTACTAAAAGTGTTCTTTCTAAATACACTGTGGAGACAGGGAGAAGCGGAAAAACAAATTGTTAGTGTGTGACACTAAAATTGCTAGAATTGGGTCACTTAATTCTAGTAACCTATTTCTAAGGCCTCAGTTTAAAGCTGTCTGGCTAGCCTTGGCAATTAGTAATTTTGCCATGGTGGTTGTGTTATTCACTGTTTCTTGTCTCTGTGACAAAAGACCTAGCAGAAGTGAACTGAGGGACTGGAGGGCTGTTCTGGCTCCAGTTTCTGAAGGTGCAGTGTACTGTGATGAGAAGACATGACACCTGGTGGAGGCCTACTTTGTGACCATAGGAACTTGCAATAGGGCTTATTCACATCTTGGTTGTTGATCAGGAAGCAAAAAGCATGATTGCAAGTTACTCTGACTATAACTTTCAGAGGCCTGCCTCATGTGACTCACATCTCCATTCATGCCATTTGGTCCTCCCATCCCAAATTCCACAACCTCCCTAGACATTGTCAACAGCTGGGCATCAGGAATCCAAACACATGAACCTGTGTGTCTGTTTAAATTGGAATCCTAACAATCTCTATGTTTACATTGTTGCTGATTAAGCAGAGGTTCATTCATTTTTTTTCCTTACTTGGTACCTGTTGAAGATGATGAAAACCCCTTTTGCTTATAGATGGGCAAGCGTAAACTTCCTGAACAGTGATAGGGCTATTTAAATTACTCACATTAGGAAAAGTTTGTGTTTTAAATATAAAAGAATCATATAATTTTCTAGCACCCATATGTAGTGTTTAGCCATTCCATCTTTGATCTGGAAGTTCTAATCTCCACTGAGGCTTTGGTAACTGTCACGCCTAGAAGGTGGGGCCAAGAGAGGACCCTGAGGACCCGAGATCTGGATGGGCCGGCTCTCTTGGTTCTTGGACCCTGGACACTGGAGGTAGACCAAGCAGAGTTCTCCAGAGAACACCGCTAGACTGCGCTACACATTTCCTGTTACCTATCCCTTCACTTGTAAGTTACCCCACAAAATAAACCCCTCTTTTAACTACGTGGAGTTGCCTTAATATTTTAACCAGTGCCCATATGTAAGCACCATCTCACTATGTATGTAAAGTGGTTCATTGTGATCATTATCAGGGTCAGATCGATGAAGAAAGGAATGTAGTGCAGAGCATGAGAAAATCTTGATCTTTTCTGTTATTTTCTTGGTTTTATTGCCTAATATATCTCCCTTCATCCATGGCTTCTGGGATGTAGATAGAGCATAGACATGGCACAGTATTAAAAGGAGCAGGGTATTGGAACCCCAGGACAGTAGCTCTGAAATTACTGAGACTAGGTTGGTCCTTTGAAACTCTACAAACAGCTTAGTGCTCACTTTAAAATAAGAAAGAACAGGCAACCTCTCTCTATATGAAATAGACACACACACACACACACACACACACACACACACACACACACACACACACACACACTTTAGGAAAGGCCACCTGTTCATTCTGTCTGCATTCCCGTGGGGACTTAATCTGACAATGAATCATTTGGGATTCTTAAGAAGAAATTTATACTAATACTGTACTGTGTGGGAAAGAGTGGGGGCAAGTAAAACTTTTTCTTTAAGGATTGTTTTGCTCTCCACTCCCTGCCTCCCTTCTTTTCTACCATGAAAATATGATGCTTTCCCCCTAATTTTTTGTTACCTTTTAATGATTATGGGAGAGATTTATCCTTTTGTCTTACTATGAAAAAAATTTCAGGATTCCATCAGGAATGACTTTGACAGACAGGTGGTTTTCAAAGTGTTAGTTCCCAGACCAGCAGCATCTGCATAACTTGGAAACTAGTTAGAAATGCAAATGTTCACATTCTATCCTAGACTACTGGCAGAGAAACTTATGGAGGCTGGGACTCTGCAATCTGTGTTTAACAATCTGTGGCTGGAGGACATGGAATTCAACACTAGACGGGATTAAAGAAATGGTAGTGTTATTTCAGAAAACATCATCCAGGCTTATGGTAGTGAATGTGACCTGGTTCAAGTTGCATGTATTATTTCTTTCAGCTTTCCCAACCTTCCTGGGAACTTGCTGTATATCCTTTTGTTCCATTGGTGACATTGTATTCAAGCACAGATGATTGGTAAGGATCTGAGCCAGGCTTAGAATTTTGATAATAATTTCAAAGTCAATTCTCTTTACTACTGTTGAACAGGAATATTTGGAGAAGAATGGATGGTTTTAATTAATTATTCTTGAGACTTTACAACTTGGTTTCTAACCTGCTAGGAAAACTTCTAAGAGGTCAAGCTAGAAGATGTTGCCAAGAGCAATTTATAGTATAAATGTGGAACTCAACTTGCCCCCAGCTCTGCCTCACTCTCCTATCATCTAGCCAACCTAATCCCTTTCTTCTCACTGAACTGCCTTCCTTCTGTGGGTCTTGATTCCTCAGATGACATTAACTTCCCTGTAGCATGCCACCTATTCTCTAGCCAGGCTGTCTGTGGCACACTGGAAAAGCTAGCACAGCACAGTGACTTTCAAGGTCATTATCCTCTTTCAGTGCAAGAGCAGTAATTTGGCTCTATTATATTGGTACTGTAAGCCTGCAGATTTGCTGCCATCCTTTACATTTTTCCCCGTTTATTTTTAAGACAAGATCTCACTATGCAGCTTAGGATGGTCTAGGAATAGCCCAGGATACAATTCCCCTACTTGAGTCTTTCAGTGCTGGGATTACAGGCACTCAGCATGACGTTGTGCTTGTCATCCCCTTTCAGTGCGTACCAACTGGGATTGCTCACTCTTTCCCCTGTGTTATATATATTTGCCAGTCACTGTAAACCCCACACATGAAATACTGTTTTGGTTTTCACCTTTCCTCTCAACAGTCCTGGTTCTATCTGTCTCAAGACTTGATTCAATCTGGCACTATCCTAGAACTCATCTAGCTATTTTTAATCAAGCCTGTAGGACCAGCCTTTTCCTGCTCTCTTCCTTTTCCTTCCTTGTCCTCTTCCTCTTCTTTTGTATAAATAATTTTGTTTTCTTTCACGTAAAGTTTTACTCTCCTTAGCTGAATTACTATCCCTTGCAGAATGACTGTGTGTGTGTGTGTGTGTGTGTGTGTGTGTGTGTGTGTGTGTGTGATGTCTGTGTTTGTATGTATGTAAGTATGGAGGCTAGAGATTGATGTTGGGCATCTTCCTTTATCTCTGTCCACCTTGTTTGTTGATGGAGTTTCTCACTGAACCTGAAGCTTGTCATTTCTGCTAGACTGGCTGGCTCCTGGGTTCTACTTGTTTTTGTGTACCCTACACTGAAGTTAAAGAGACATGGCTCCATGCCTGTCTTATTTGTGGGTGCTGGCTACCACACTCATGTCCTCTTACTTTCATAGCAAGTACTTTCACCCACTGAGCCTTCTGTGTCATTTCATAGTAGCTACTCAGCAATTTCATACCAATATTTAAGTCCTCTTCTTTCCTGTAGTGTTTAAGTTTGTTCTATGTGTTGTTTATCTTTTTTGTAGTGTTAATGGTTTTCTCATTTCCTCTGAATATTTGTACTTGTTGGTGTCATTTGCTATTCTCTGAATTTGTCTTGACTAATAATATAATTTATAAAATTATAGCTAATCAATTTAATGAACATTAACACACCATTGTGGTTAATACATCACATACCTTATATAATCTGCACATCAATAATGCCATTTTTATTATTCATAGCTGACATAAATCCTTTAAGTAGTTTTAAATGATTTACCAGTCATTAAGTGTTAAGGCAGAGATTGAAAATTAGCTCTTGAGGTTCATTTAGATAGTTGACGATAATGCTGCATTGTCTGTGTGGTTTTCTTTTTCTTCTTTTCATGCACACACACACACATACATATTTTTTAAAATTATGCTCAATTTTAGACATTGTCTTATTGCTTATCGTTGCCTGGTCTGTAACTTCTACCTACTTCTCAATGGTATCAAATTACAGAGATTCATCTGCCTTTGCCTCCTGAGTACTGTGATTAAAGGCATGTACCCATGTACCACCATGCTGTGTGTGTGTGTGTTTTCTTTTTTGAGACAGAGTCTCACTATTATGTCTTGAACTCACAGCAACCTTCCTGCTTCAGCTTTCCAAGTGTTGGAATTATAGATATGTCCTACCACAACTGGCTGATTTTTTTTTTTAACAAAACATGTATGCACCTTTATGGTTTTGCTAGTTTGATTCATTATGGTATCTTACTCATGTATAACTAATATGTGGAGGCTAGCATGCAGGCCTTTAGGCTGGAGGTCTAACACCTTGAATCCTGGTTCTTCTGCTAGAGAGACCAGATGATGGCAAGGGCCATGGTTAGCTACAACTTCAGATCAAGTTCTATTTCACATGTATCAAGATGGCTGTGTAGTATATACCTATTCATAGTACTCAATAGGCTGAGGCAAGAGGATCACTTGGCCCTGAGAGTATGGGCAAATCGTGAGACTTTGTCTCAATCCATTAGTTAACTAATTATTTAAAGCTTTTATCTCTCATGGCTCAAGCTATCTCCTTAAGAAATGACATTGTTTTTGTATATGTTCATACTTACATGTTAGCTTGGGTGCCATTTCTACTTTTATAGTATATGGTAAGGTTATGTAGACCTAGGGTCAGTGTCATCATTAGGGTTACTATGGCTGTGAAGAGAGACCAGGACCACCACAACTCTTATAAAGAAAAATTTAATTGGGGTGGCTTGCTTAGAATTTCGGAGGTTCAATCTATTATCATCATGATGGGGAGCATGGTAGCATGCAGGCAAACATGGTGCTGGAGTAGTAACTGAGAGTCCTATATCTTGCAGGTAACAGGAAGTCTACTGAGACACTGGGTGTTATCCTGTGCATAGGAAACCTCAAAGTACCTGCCCTCCCCCAGTGACTTCCTCCAGCAAGGCCACATCTCCTAATAGTACCATTCTCTGTGAGATTATGGGGGCCAATTATATTCAAACTACCACATTCTATTCCCTGGCCCCCATAAGCTTGTAACAGTATCGTAATGCAAAATGCATTTAGTCCAACTTCAACAGTCCCTATAGTCTATCACAGTCTCAACAATGTTTAAAAGTCTGAATGAAGTTCAGAGTCTTTTCTGAGATTCATGCAATCTCTTAACTATAATCACCTGTAAAATTAAAAATAAAAAAAGCAGATCACATGCTTCAGGTTATACATTACCATTCCAAAATGCAGGGAAGGGAGCATGGGAAAATCAAGACTGAAAATCAGCTAGGCAAACTCCAAACTTTGCATCTCCATGTCTGATGTCAAAACGCTCTTTAGATCTCCAACTTCATTCAGCTTTGTTGTTTGTAACACCCTTCTCTCTCAGGCTGGTTCTACTCCCTGCTAGCAGTGCTCTTCGGCAGGTGTCCCACAACTCTGGCAGCTCTAACATCTTGGGTTTTCCTAGGCAATCCAGGCTTCAACGTCACAGCTTCCCACAGTGATTTCTCTACTAGACCTCCATTCAGGGACACTCCTGACAGGTGCCTGGCCTCAGCAGCTTTCTTTAGGTGTGGAAGCAAATTCCACAACCCGTTTCTTCTATCATTAACTCTAAAGCCCGAACCGTGTGCCTGAAACTGCCAAGTCTTGTTGCTTACTGGGGCTGGAACATGGTTCCCTTGTTCAATTACATCTTCATTGGCTTTCTGTCTTTTACTTCGTAAGCTTGGCTGTTCTGAAACTGGATCTCTAGACCAGGCTGGTCTCAGACTCAGAGATTCCCCAGTCTCTGCTTTCCCAGTGCTGGGATTAAAGGTATGCCCCAGCACACCTGGCTCTAAGCTTTTCTTTAGTTCTTTTTCACAAGTAGAAACTTAGCTGGGTGGGATCTTGCCCTGAGATCACCACTCCCTTTATTATATTTCTTAATCCACTTATCTTCTCAGGATTTAACTCCATTCCACTTCCTGGTGCTCTTTTTTTCTCCTTAAAATTTACATTTTGTAATTTACCCTGCTCAGCTTGCTCCTTTTCATTATAAACCTTTATAAATGTGAATGCTAGTAACCACACAACAGAATCTATAGTAGGCTTTTTTTTTTTTAAATTATTTTTATTTTATACGTATTGGTATTTTGCCATGGGTGTCACGTCCCTTAGAACTAGAGTAACAGATAGTTGTGAGCTGCCATGTGGGTGCCTGGAATTGAACCTGGGTCCTCAGGAAGAACAGTCAGCTCTCTCAACCACTGAACCGTCTCTCCAGCTCTATACTAGGCTATTTTGAGATTTCTTTTGCCAAGGGAATTGATCCAAAACTCTTCACTTTAGCCTCATGCAGACTCTTTGAATAGGGGCAAAAGGCAGTTACTTTATTTACCAAAATATCACAAGAATGAACTCTAGGCAACATACTAAAATTCTTCTCTAAAATCTCTTGAGGTAGCCCCCAACAGTTCATATAACACTTAGCACCTCTGTCTTCCATGCTCCTACTAGTATGACCCATTAAGCAGTGCTTAAAGCATTCCATTGCTTTCATAACCCAAAGTACCAAAGTCCAATTCTTCCAAACAAAAACAAGGTCAGGCCTATAAAAGCAATACCCCAATCCCTGGTACCAACTTCTGTCTTTGTTAGGGTTGCTATTACACTGAGGAGACACCATGACCACTATAATTAATAAAGAAAACATTTAATTGGGGTGCCTTGCTTACAATTTCAAAGGCTCCATCTATTATCATCATGATGGGGAGCATGGTGGCATGCAGGCAGACTGATTCTGGAGTAGTGGCTGAGAGTACTATATCTTGAGGCTGCAGGAAGTTGACTGAGACATTGGGTGGTATCCCAAGCATAGGAAACCTCAAAGCCCAACCCTCCAGTGACACACTTCCTCCATCAAGGCCATACCCATTCTTACAAAGCCACACTTCCTAATAGTGCTACTCCTTATGAGATTATTTGGGCCAATTACATTCAACCTACCACAGTCAGTTATCATTAAACCAGGCTTCTCTTGGTGTAGTAATTCTGTCATCCATGTACTAAAGAGGCCCAACACTGCTTAGTTTGTGAAAACAGAGGAGACTGGACATGTTGCGGATGGGATGGCCATAGACTTTTTTTCTGGTATGTCAAATACCTTTCAGTCTAGGATCTTTGCTTTCTTTCTTTGTAGTGTTAAAGATTGAACCAATGCACAAGTCAGGCAGGTAATGTGCTCCTGAGTTGTATCTCTGCTCTCAGTCTGGGATTCTAGCGCCTTTATATGTACAGTAAATGGTCTTCTTTTATCATGTTCATTCTTTCTTTATTTTTTTATTTATTTAAGGCTAGATTTCTAGTGTAGACTAGAGTATAAGTACACGGGGAAGGGAAAATCTTTAGTTTAATAACATTACCTTTTCAAATTCTTCTTGATAATATTTTATTAAGCCAGTTTTACGGAGAGAGCTGATATCAGAATTTGTGTTGCTCTTATTTTGTATATTTTAGTAAATTCCACTTCTTTGATTTTTTTTTTTTTTTTGGTTTTTCAAGACAGGGTTTCTCTGTGTACCTTTGCACCTTTCCTGGAACTCACTCTGTAGCCCAGGCTGGCCTCAAACTCACAGAGATCCACCTGCCTCTGCCTCCCAAGTACTGGGATTAAAGGCGTGCACCACCACTGCCCGGTTCTTCTTTGAATTTTGAAATATCAAAGATAACTGGATTACCTTTAGTTCTTTTCACAAAGACCTAACTTGGTGACTTGATTTTTGTTTTTGTTTTTTTGAGACATTCTTTCTCTGTATAGTTTTGGAACCTGTTCTGGAATTCCATCTGTAGACCAGGCTGGCCTCGAACTCACAGAGATCCACCTGCCTCTTCCTCCTAAGTGCTGGGATTAGAGGGGTGTGCCACCACCACCAGGGGAGGTGACTTGACTTCTAAATGACAATATTTACATATATTTGGGTGCATGCCTTGTGACTTAATTAGCCTCTGGAAACTGATTAGCAAATCTAAAGTGATATTTAAGTGCTTATTATCTTTCAATTACATTTTATAAATGTTAACATATAGATAGCTCACCATTGTTATCATCTTTTAGAATTTGTAAACTACCTACACTTCCAAAGTACTTTGTTCATGTAAGTTAGGCAGTCCTCCTAACATTCCTTTAAATTAAGGCAGTATTATCCATGAAATATTGCCATTTTCAGTTTCTGGCTAGTACTTTTCTTTGAGTCTAATGTCACCTTGTTAAAAGGGCGAAGAAGCTTTAGAACCACGGAAGGAAAACAAATGTTCCTTAGTGCTCTTGAACACAGAACAGGGGTTAGAATCACTGTAGTGGCTAATATGCCTCTATTAGCTTTTAGTCTTACAAAAATGTGTGCATATTCTAAGTATATATTCTCCTGAATTAAAGGCTACAAATAAGTGAACACATATCTCAGGAAATAACATAATACCAGCCTCTTGTAGCTCTTTCCTCAAGAAAGGTTATGAATGTCCAAGATTCTTTTTTCTACACTACAGATACAAAAATGAACACAGCTTTTATATTCAGAAATTGTTTCCCTTACAAAAGTCATTTCTGTATATTTCAGAAATGTTTTATCAGTATTTTAAAAACTAGGACTGAATGGTCTTAGTCAGATATGCACACAGATTATTTATTAGTAGTTGTCTTAGGGTTTCTTTTGCTATAAAGAGACACCATGCCCATGACAACTCTTATAAAGGAAAGCATATAATTGTGATGGCTGGCTTACAGTTTCAGAGGTTTAGTCCTTTATCATCATGTCAAGAAGCAAGGCAGCATTCAGGCAGCCATGGTGCTAGAAAAGGATCTCAGAGTTCTTACATCTAGACTCACAGGCAACAGAAAGTGGTCTGTCTCACTGGACGTGGTTTGAGCATATATGAGACTTCAAAGCTCAAGTCTATTATGACACACTTACTCCAACAAGACCACACCTTCTAATAGTGCCACTCCCTTTGGGGGGCCATTTTCTTTCAAACCACCACAATAGTGATTAGGTTAAAATATGCTTGACAGTATCATGGAAGAGAAGTTGGGTCCTTTTAGACATGCTATACATGGAGGTGGGATTAGAGTTAGACTACCTATTGATGATGGGGAACTTAGAAGACTGGGACTGAACAGAGAGAAGAAAGACATGGAGTGAGGTTAATGGAGTAATGGTGCATGGAAGATGGCATTTTTTTTTTGAGATTGTACTATTATTTCATCATTTCCCCCTTTCCTTTGCTCCTTCCAAAATTCCCCTTATACCCCTCCCTCCTTTTTCTCTTTCAAATTTATGGCCTCATTTTTATTAATTGTTATTATATAAATTAAGTGTATATGTATGTACATACATGTTCCTAAATATAACCTGCTCATATTGTTACTTATATGTGTATTTTCAGGGTTAAACATTTGGTACTGGATAACAAATTGGTGTGCTCTTCCCTGGAAAGGACTATTTTTTCCAATCTTAGCATTCCTTAGTTTCCTGTAGTTCTTTGTGTAGGGTTGATGAATTATGGTCTTTTTCCTGTCTTCTTTGTATTTCTATTGGCTTTGTATTTGTTCAGTTCTCGTTTAGACAGTTGTGCTGATGAGATTTATGGGTGTAGCTTCTGACATTACTAGGAGTCACAGTCTCATAGTAATTTCCCAGATCATCTGGCTCTTACAATTCTTAAGCCTCCTCTTCCATAATATTCCCAGATCCTTAAGTTAGGAATATTTTGTAGGTGTATCCATTGGGACTAGGCTCCACAACTTTCATTTTGATTGGTTGTGGGTTTTTTTTTTTGTTTTTTTGTTGTTTTTTTTTTTGTTTTTTGTTTTTTTTTATGGTCTCTGTTGCAAAGAGAAATTTCCTTGATGAGCGGTGAAGACTACACTCATCTGCAACTACAAGGAAACATATTTAGATTGTTAGGGATTGTCAGTTCTCCTTCAAGATCCAGGCTTCACTGGCACTGAATAGTTGACTCAGTTTCTAATACCAGGCATGGTTTCCCTCTTGTTGAAAGATCTTCAGTCCATTTAGAGAGCTGTTAGTTGCTGCCAAGGTATGTGCGCCACTACTGCACCTGTAGAGTTTGGTGCCTTGCAGTCATATTGTGGTTCATATGCATCAGAGCTTGGTGGGCCTGTTGGTTGCTTTCCCTGTTTGGAAGCTTGTGTGGCACCTTCTGTTACCATGAAAGCTAGTCCTCAGGAAGGCACATTCAGGTCAGTTCCATCTCAGGGTCCTCTGTGCCCTGTGTCTGCTGTAGAACATGATGTCTTCAGCCACCTCTGGGTGCAAGCAAGGGCAATAGCAATAAGCTCTATACTTTGGGAGTCTCTTTGACAGCCCTAGATAACAACTCAAAAGAGGGATTCTCATGTCTGTCATTGGGGATTTTTAGATGCTCTTTGGCTCTTGGAGGGAACACTGTTAGTCCAGATAAGAAAAGTTCTTTAAACTATGTATGTGTATTTATGGACAGAATTTTGTATCTTATATGTTGTTTTACATAAATAGTTAATAATATGTTAATAATAGTAGTTAAAAAATAATATTCCTTATGGCTTTTTATTATTTTACACTTACCCAGCCTTCCATATTTCCCTCCCCTTTCCCTAGAGCACCCCATTTCCTATTTCCTTGAGCAGATCACTTGTACTATGCTCTTCCCCTTTAGCCTCTTCCTTCCTTCTTTATTTACCTCCCTCCCCAACTCTTAAGAAGTCTCCCTCCCCAGTTGGAGCTGTTTCAATGGAACAAGGGTTTGTGTAAGGCCACCGTTACTATTCAAATGTGTGAGAGGTAAGGTGAAGCTATGGTTGTAAGGATCTTGATTGTCAGGTAAGTAATGATTCATAGAAAATACCACTTTATCTCTCTCTCTATCTCTCTCTCTCTCTCTCTCTCTCTCTCTCTCTCTCTCTATCTATCTATCTATTTTTTTAAAACAATTTCTATGTTGGAAACTGTGTTCATTACTTTAATATGTATTTTGAGTTTATTCTCATGACAACTAGGTCTGGTACAGAGGTCAGTGATCCTGAATGCATGTTCAGCAAGGGTGGAAAATGGAGAGTGAGAGTGAGCGTGAGTATGTACACAAGCACGTATGTAGAGTGCTGGTCTATCAGGTGTAAGATGAGCAGTTAGCTTAGGCTTGTCTTAATACTTGTATATTCTGATACTTGAAGACCTTGCCCTAGAGCAGTGTTTGCAACCTTCCTAATGCTGTGACTCTTTAACACAGTTCCCTATGTTGTGATGACCTCCCAAGCATAAAATCATTTTCTTTGCCACTCCATAACTGTAATTTTGCTACTGTTATGAATCATAATGTTAATATATGATATGCAGGATATCTGATATGCAATCCTTGTGAAAGAATCTTTCCATCTCAAATGGGTCACAACACATAGGTTGAGAGCCATTGCTATAGATGATAGAGATTTTTGATGGTCTTGATTATTCTATGTATACTCTATAAAGAATTCACAGTACTAATACTAAAATGAGTAATTAATATGAACTTACTAAGAATCTAGTTTGTATGCAGCTTAATGTTAGATTTGATGTCCTCTTCTGTCTTCCTCTGCCTACTTGACATTTGTTTATTTGGGACAACCATTTAATAAGCTACTTCCTGATGTTTGTATAGGACCAGCTGTTTTAGGTATCCTGTTGACTGAATATTGGTTTTTAACTTTAAAATACCTATATGTATTATTTTAAATTATGTGTGTGGATATGTGTACTTGAGTGTAGGTATTTAATCAATACACAGGCATCAAATCGTCCTGGAGCAGGAGATACAGATGGTTTTGAACTGCTAAACATGGGTGTTGCAAACCATACTCTGATCCTTTGCAAGATCAGTAAACACTATTAACTACTGATCCCTCTCTCCATCACCTAAATGTTTTTTATGATGCTTTCTCCTGTGTTTTTGCCTTTGGAAAGTTTTGCTTTTTATGATAACATGATAATGCCAGATAACTGAGTTTAATTTATAGTTTCTTTTTGACTCTGTCTCTGTTTCAGACTCCTCTACTCTCCTCTTTACTTCAGCATTTTAAGCACAAAAGTGAGAGTCCTTGAAAAATTCCCCTTCAGTTCCTTCCTTCCAGCTTTAGTCTTTCTTGACTATTAACAATTATCCAATGTTCTTCTCTGAAATGTCTTCTCTTGCTTTGTGCTACCTAGTGGGTTAATAGAATGGCTGAGGAGATGGGCATAGAAATATCTGTAGTGGATAGATGGGCAGGTGTAGCTGGAGTTTTTCTCTCTGGGTCCCACCAAGCCCTGGCAGTCCCGTAGCCCACTTATAAAATAAACATACAGACGCTTATATTATTTAAACTGCTCGGCCATTAGCTCAGGGCTACCATTGTCTAGCTCTTACTCTTATACTAAGACCATTTCTGTTAATCTGTGTGTCGCCACATGTTCCTTGGCTTTACCTGCTGCCTTTACATGATGCTTCCTGGATGGCAGCCTGGCGTCTCCTCCTCTCTGCCTTCCTGTTCTCTCAATTCTCCTCTCTGCTAGTCCCGCCTATACTTCCTGCCTGTCTACTGGCCAATCAATGTTTTATTTATCAATCAATCATCCACAGCAGGAAGGTTAATTCTGGAAAGTGAATTGTGTAATAGGAGACAGAGGTCTAAGGAACAGAAGCAGAGGAATGAAAGCTGGAGGCCGAAAGTAGGATAAAACAAACAAGAGTACAAGACCTCGAGGACGGTCACAGGATCGTCAGTCTATAGTCAGAGATTTCTCTTGAAGCCAAGTTATGTAGGAAGCAGCAAAAAATATTGAAATGTCTCTCCAGTTTTATTTTCCATCAGAAGATTTGCCATAGTTTTTATAAGCACTCTGCTCTGTGGCTACGAATTGCTCATCATCACTGTTTGTGCACAACATTGTTTCTTGATGTATAGACCACTTGTTCTTCTTATTGTCAGTCTAGAGAGGGTCAGCTTCTGTATAGCAGCTTTTGTCCCAGTATTCATTCCAATTTAGGTGTCATTTTCCTCTTCTCTTTTATTTAGTCAGGTGTTTAATTTCTCTGTGACTTTAGTCTTAAAAATCATTTATAGTGTTTCAGGTTCTTCTAATAATTAGAGAATAAAATATTAGGATAAATCTTTTTAATTGAAGATTTAACATAAAGATACCAGTGAGTTTGTACAATGAGTCTTGTTGACTTTGTCCAAATTTTGAGTTTAGCTTCTTCATCCTTCTAATCTATTTTTAAAAATTTGTTATTTTAATAGATGTGCTATTTTGCAGTTGAAATATTAATTATCCTTTTAAGGCAATTTACTATCCAAAACACATTAACTGTGTTTTCTCTTAAGAACTATGGTGACACATTTTCACCTGACAAAGGAAGTGGGCAGAAAATTGGCTAATGAAATAGATGTTCAAGACTAGTACATAATTAATTGCTTTGCAAAGTTCCCCTGGGAAACTAGGAAACTAGGAATGACTTAAAAGTACGTATGCTATCAATTGTGCTACTCAGCAAATAGGTAGTGGGAATAATTTTTTCTTTGTGAAAATATTTAAAGGAAAGGCAAACCATAGTTTTAGGCATTTATTCTATGCTAGCAAATATGGGAGACCCTACATTACTTTTTTTTTTTTCTTCTCTTTTGGGAGACACAGTCTCTCTACATTGCCCTTGTCCTGGCACTCATTATGTAGACCAGGCTGACCTCAAACTCAGAGATCCATCTGTCTCTGTTTTCCCAGTGTGGGATGAAATGTGTGTGCCTGTGGCAGACCAGCCCCCACATTTATTTACCCCAGGGACTCTTGAGGAGTCAGGAATTAGAGACTTAGTTAGAAATAAAGAGGGGAGAGAAACAGAGAAAAACAGGATAGCCTTGGATGGGCCTGTATCCTTACCCACCGCCCAGAACTTTATTCCAAAGGTCTGTTTATAACAATGTCAAGGGGTGGAGCAAAAGACTGCCCCCTTGCTAGTTACAGTCAAGTGTAGACCCTTCCAAACACCTAGTACCCAGGCCCGTGGTCCAATCAACCTCTTATGCAGTCCCGCTGGCCTCAGCCGCTAGGAAACCTAGCGGGCTACAACATGTGCCATCATATTTGGCTTTGCATTACTTTTTGATGCACACTAGTTGACACCTAATGCCTGTGTGTGTTGCTTTGTTTGTGGTGTAATAAGAAGCATTGTTGAGTTAGTCTTTTAGTCAGGTATAAGGTCAGTCAACGCATTTTTCTTTCATCCATAGAGAGTGAGTTGCTGACAAGTTCTTTTGGTGATTCTTAAGATCTCCCAAGTCTATAAATCTCTGGGGTCTTCTTCAAATGTAGATTCTTGTTCACTATTTCTCAGATAGGGCTAGAGAACTGCATTTCTAACAAGGTTTCAGGTGGTATCAGTGATTTGACAACATTTCCCCCCACAATTTTAAATAGTTGTATTTAAGGCATTGCATTTCTACTCAGTATTCAATACTTGTAATGTGCAGTGTTATCCACCCCCCGGCCCCGCCCTATGTGCACAATCTTATTCAAGAATTGATAGTGCCCAGTAATTTGTTGTAGCAGCTCAGTTTTAAAAGTACCATGGAACTTGCTAAATTTGTGTCCTTTAAATGTTTTCCTGTGGAACAATGCTACACATCTCCTTGGGCTGACTTCATTAACCTCTTCAAAGGGTGGGCTCTGAAAAAGCACAACTTGAGGGGAGAGCTCCCCTATTGGGGAAGTCCCCAGGCATTCCTTCTGTAGTCCTCTAGCACTCTGGTAAAGCTTGATAATGATGGGGTTACAATCTTTCTCCAGTTCTTTCTGCTGGTGTTCAAATTCTTTTCTATCTGCAGTTTGATTCTTTCTTATCCAGCCAACTGACGATTTTATTACACTTTCTAGAATCTTCACTTTGTTCATATCATTGATCTTGCCCTGAAGTTTATTATTTTCAATTGTTACTTTAATGTTGAATACAGAGGACTCCAGTGAATTCTTGGATGATACTTTTGTCTCTTCTTGTTTCATCTTCCTTTGTACTCCTCAGCTTCCTGGACCATGTACTCAATACTTTCCTTTTTTAAGTGGCCCCTGTCATTGGTAATGCTGATCTTGTTCTCTTTTCCTGTACTCTTATCTACAGCAGAAACTATGAGGATGTCATTGGCATCAATGTCAAAAGTGACTTCAAGCTGAAGAACACCACAGGGTGCTGGATGTATGCCTGGGAGTTCAAACTTTCCCAGCAGGTTGTTATCTTTAGTCATGGATGTTTTCCTTCATCTATATGAGTGAGCACCCTTGGCTGGTGGTTGGAGTAAGTAGTGCAGGTCTGTGTCTGCCAGGTCTGAGTGATGGTATTGTGCTTGATGAGGACAGGTGTGACTCCACCAGGGGTTTCGGCACAAAGGGGACAAAGAGTGACATCTACGAGCAGCAAATCCTGAACATTTCCAGACATGTCTTCAGAGGATGGCTGTGTATATAATTGCACCATAAGCAATGGCTTCATCAGGGTTAGTGTTCGTATTCAGTTCTCTTTGATTGAAGAAGTCTTGCAGAAGCATCTGACTCGGGAATTCTGGTAGAGCCACACTAGGACAATAGCATGAATCTAAGACTTGTCTAATTTGACATCTTGAAGGACCTTTTCTATAGGATCTACAGTGCCCAAGAACAGTGTAGTATTCAATTTTTCAAATTGAGCTTGGGTAATGTAGATGCAGAAATTTATTCCCTTATAGAGAAAATCAATTTCAATACTGGCCTCAGTACTATAGGAAAGGGTACACTTAGCCCATTCACAAGCAGTATATAGAGAAGGGACACCTCTCTTGATTTAACTGATGTCCTTTGTGTGCTGGCATTTAAACTCAGCAATAAAATCATTAACCATCCAGTTGTCAAAGTCTTTACCCAAATGGGTGTCTTCTGCTATAGATTTGAACTCAAAAATTATGTCCTCAATAGTAAGGACTGACATATCAAAAGTACTACTTCTAAATAAAAAAATCAGCATATTTCTTTAGGATCCAACCTTCTTATTTGGTCCACAAGCAATAGTAACAGCAGTGTTTTCTTTATTGATTCTAAGTACATCTTTTGTTCCCTGCTGCTGAGGGTCACTGAAGTCAGCTGCCACTGTGACCACAGCATTGACAACAGTCTTCCCAAGATAGGCTTCTGCAATTTCCTTTATCTTCATTAAAACCCTAGAGGACACCTTTTCTGGGTAGAAAAATTTGATCACCCCTTTTTATTCTACTTAGACCCTTAGGCTGCTTGCATCATTCACCACTATAAAGGTCCAGCACCATCACACCTACACCTGATCAGTCAGATGCTCAGCATCAAAAATTGTCTTGGTGTTGTTCATCACAACTTGAAACTTTGCAGCATTGCCAGTGAATCATTTTGCTGTCAATAAAAGCAACATAGCTTGGTGTGGTTAGGTTACTCTAGTCATTGGCAATTATTTCTGCTTTTCCATGATGAGAGACCCCCGCCCTCCCAGCAGTAGATGGTGCCAAGGTCAATGCCCAATGTTGGTTCCTTAGACATGATTGCTTGCATGTATGCCTGGCTGTGCTGACGACGAGAACACACATCCCTGAAAGCTGCTGTTGTATTCAGTGAGCTTGACCACATTTTGAATATGAGTAGCAAGACTTTATTACCTGTTTCTAGAACAATAGGAAAAATCCTGTTATTCATAAGAAACATACTTCTATTCCTGTTTCCTTTTTTATAGCATGGAGGTTTTGGGACCTGTCTCTCTTAATTTCTTTTCCATTGTATTTAAGAAAGAGCTATTGGCTGGTCATCATGCAAATTCTGAACTTTTGTAGGTATCAGTGCATTAGATGATGATGAATTTTCCTTAAATTATAAAGATGAATTAGGCTAGTTAGTGTATTGTTAAGTCACTAGAATGATACCTGCTTGCTTAACTTAGCGATGAGTACTAAACCATTTGCAATCTCAAGTTGAGCAACCCATGAGTTTGGCAATTCTGCTCCAGGTCCCAAATGCAGCTCATGAATCACAGAAGTCTTAATGTTTTGCTTTCATACCTCTAAAGGCCCTGTTTCTTTCTCCATGGCCACAGCTTTAGTTTAGGGGACCTTTTTCTCTTTCTACATTTCTGTTATCCCATTCATAGATGTAGCCCTGTTATGATTTACTCTTCACATTGCACCAGGACCATCTTTTAAAATAACAAATCTTTCCTTAACATTGAAACTTTAGGTCAAGTTTAAAGTCCTTGGCTTGGCATAAAGACTTCCCTCTTATCTCACTGATTTCCTCAGGGTGAGGGGGTGATCTATTCTCAAATTCTGCCAAGATTTTGTACATTCCACTATGATACTTTTATTCAGCCTTCCATGTTAGTTGCTTGTATTACTGTTGGGACCAAATACCTGAAAAGAAGCAGTTTAAAGAAAGAAGTGTTTATTTTGGCTTACATACATTCCTTCATGGCAGGAAAGACATTGCAGCAGGGGAGGAGGCCAACTGATCATGTTTCATCTAGTCAGGAGCAGAGACTGATAAACACTGCTGCTCAGCTCCCTTTTTCCTTTTATTCAGCCCATGGAGTGGTGCTGCCGACAGTTAGGTGGGTCTTCCTCAGTCTGTTAACCTCACACATAGTCAGTAGATTGCAGTTCTAGATGATCCTAGATCCTGTCAAACTGACAATCAGTTTACCATCATATCCCATTTTCATGGGCAATTTTCATTTATTTTGTCATTTCTCAGCTTTGATATCAAGCTTTCTGGAAGGCATTTCCTAAAACCCCTGGGAAGGATTGGTACCCTTGTTGTGGATTTCCCTAATTTTTTGTTCAGCACTTTTTACATTATGTAGTTGTTGTCTGTTCTTAGATTGACCAGGAACCTCGGGGCAAGACTGAGTTCCTGTGCATATCTGTTTTTGTAGAGCTTGGCCTGTAGATAAATTGACTGTACACGAGACTGAAAGTGGTGGAGATGGTTAAAACTTAACTTGTTTAAAGAAGTATCAGCAATGTGTCTGAGGCTATAAAAACTTTATATTAAGTTCATACAACATTTAGCGATCAAGTTTTAATGATGTACAAACAGCAAATGTCAATAAAATAAAATTTGTAATTTTGTTTTAGTATGTAGGAAATGAGCCATATTAAATATGAAGGAGGAAGGAAAAGATCTGGAATAGTAATCATAAGATTAATAAATATTTGAGTAGAAATAGAGAGCTTTGCAAATTCTGAAAAACGAAATCATTTCTCTTTTGTGGTTTCTGTTTTCAAATTATAATAAAATTATATAAATGTCATTCACAAATATTCACATAATAATTTTAAAAAGTGATATTTTGTTTGCATTTTATAGCCAATGTACCATCGCAGGTATTATCTGGATTACAGTTTAGAGCTGGAAAAATGAACTTGTATCTTAAATAGACTCTGATTCCAAATTTCTGCTACTGTCACCATGGGTTGACTGTGATATACCTCTGTGGCATTTTTGAGAGCACAGTTTGGAAACTTCTTTAAAACACTTAATGGCTTAAGTTCAGAGAGCTAGTGCTTGGATGTGAGAACTCATAGTATATGTATCTGTTAAGTTACCTACTGTTTCCCCATTCTTAAAAATACTAGAAGCATGGCTTTACTCTTCATTTTTCCTAGATTATAATTTAAGCTGTAGAGAAAGGCATTGGAATTTTTTTTTGGTTCTTTCTCATCACCTCATAATTTCATTGTTATATTTTTATAGTGTAAAGTATGAAGTGTTTATGATAAGAAAAACTAGGAAAAGAAATATGTGGGGAACATATCAGCTGATAAAGTACAAATCTCATAGTTGACCTGTTTGTGTCTGCTTATTACAGAAATTCTTCATTTAGGCTAATAATCACTTGTATTGACAATACCAGTGGATAAAAAAACAAACTGTGACTGGCAGATATGAAATGCTACTTAAGTATAGCTGATATGTTTAGAATGCCCCTGTGCATAGCTTGGATAGAGGGTGAGGGGTAGTGGCTCATTGCTTTCAAAACCAGTGTTTGCAGTATGTGGAGTGACCCTTGCACTCAGTAAGAGAGACTCCTCTCGTGTCCCTACACAGGGCTTGCTTACTCCTGACCTTTCTCCTTGATTGAACTTTAGTGGCCTTCCCTCTGCCCTCTTCCCAGCTGAGCTTTGGTGTTGTGTGACTTGGATCCTCTATGTCCATCTCTGGTGAGTCTAGTTTAGCAAAACTCTTGCTATGCCAGCTTAGGGAGATTGGCTTCACATTTGACATCTGATCAAATGCCTCATCCCTTACCTTAATGTGTAAGTCTTTCACCCGTTTTTAGCAAGAATTATGCTAATTTAGTTTGATAAGAACTCCCCTCCCCACCACTGTGTCTCCTGTGTATGTTTTTATTACTGTTCATTGGCTGTAAATCACCAGCTTCTTTGCTAGATATGGAATTAGGCCCAGTCTCTCTGCGATACAGAAGTCTTGAATAAAGATTTCTTTGCTATTTTAACCAGTGACAGAATAATTTTTTTCTTTTAATAGATTCATATCAGGAAAATGAGTTCAAATAATCAAGACTCGTTCAACATGAAGGTTAAAGGCATTGTGACTTAAGGGGTATCAGCCATGTGAAAATATGTCATGTTTAATTAGGCTATGAAAGAATAGCAATCAGGCTTTGTTCATATTTTACTATTAAATGGCAGAGCTTGGGTTTGAACTCAAATTAGTCTTACAACAAAGTTCATAAACTTTATTGAAATATTACATTACTTCCTACATCCTTTTCAGTCTGCCATGTGTAGATTCAGTATACTTGTATAGTATAGTGATGCCAGCTGTGAGTTGTGCCCTGTTGGACTAGTCAAAGATGACTGAATTTGGATCAGTGATTTTTTTTGCATTTAACTTTGCATATTTCAACATTCACCGGTTTTTGTAAGGAAAAGAACTTCTGGAACCTCTGCAAGTATTTTGTGTTGGAACTGTCTCATGCCAGCAGTTTTCTTGTTGGAGAAATCTGGAGTGATTGTATAAAAAGAGAAGTGTAATCAAGATCACAAAAAACTCCTAGTTTATTGTATAGCTAAATCATCTTCTTACACATAGGCTACGTCTCTGCACTGCTCATAAGGAATTGTACCATAAAGTAGCTAGTACATACATGTTTAGCTAAAATACAGTAACATAATGATCAAGTTTATTACCACATTATTGAGATTTTGTTTTTCTACAGAAAACTACTGTTTTGTTGGCCCACTAAATTGAGAGACTTTTAAGCCATGTTAGGTTTCCTCTTTTACTCTAATTCAGTCTCTACAGTTTCCACCACACAAGTGGGAGAAAAGATCCATGTGTAAAGTCTGTCCTGCATTCCTGTGGCTGAGCACAACCTTAAAGCAGCCATGTGATGTGGGACTGGCGAGGAGAGAGATGTGCTGAAGGCCACGTTTCTGTGCTGCTCTTCAGAAGTTTCAGAGGCGTTTACCCACTTATACTTTCATGAGTACTTTGGAGATTGCTGCCTCAGAGCTGTGTGCTGGCCTTCTGCTCTCCTCATCCTGACCTTTGCCTAACTTTTCCTTCTGTGAACATACTAACAATTGGCCTTTTTCAAATAGTTGGCAGGTTGTGGTTGTTAGTTAAGGCCTTCTTTCTTTTCTCTATGTTTTACTTGTCCTGGGTAGCTTGTATTCTGAAGAATGTTCCTATTGGTTAGCTTGAGAAGTGTTGGAAATACTTTCCTTCTCAGAGTTCTGGGTTAATCACCCTTGCAGGGCTGCGAAGTGAGTGTGGGTGGGTGAAATAAAGCAGTGGAAATTACAAGACTTTACTTAGAGAGAGGCCTGGTGTCATTGAACTTAAAAGATTCATCCGTTTCTTTGATTCCTTATTGTCAATAACCTGCTCATAAGATGCTCTTAAAGCAGTGTTCAGATATTTTAGCCTGATATGACAAAGAAAAAAAGAGGCTCACCATGAAGAGTCTCAGGGAGTTTTCTTCTGGGAGGGAGCCTAAGGAATGAAATTTTAGCTCACCTGACCCTGCCTTTTTAAAGCCTTTTTATTTTTCCCTGTCTTCAGACAGTCTATCCTGCTGAGCCCGTACACAGTGAATGCACTTTTGAAATGGTTTTATGCCTGTGAGCACCGCACGGTTAGCCTGTGGGATTCACAGTAATGTGCTGGGCATTTGTTTTGTAGTACCACAGAGTCTTCTTATCAGGAATTACATTTTCAAAGATATCAAAGAAGGGAGGGAAGAACGCATAATATTAGAGAAAAAGCATTAGGGAAATTAGCATTGTGCATAAGGTTATGAAATGAACTCCCAAGACGGAGGTATTTATGTGTATATATTTTCCCCCCCTTTGTATATGATTGTAAGGCACACGGAGAGAGCCATCACCTACTTAATTTTGTATTAGAGGTGAGGTGATTGATTGTCATTGTCAAATTACCTGAATTTAGAATTCTCTAGGGGATATACCACTGGGCATCTCTTATGAAGATGTGTTCAGAAAGATTTAACTGAAGAAGGAAAGTCTACCTTGGATGTGGTGACACCACCCCATGGACTTTGGGTCCTCGACCTAAAATAAAGGAGCAGGTGAGGGAACCAGCCCAGTACCAATACTTCTCAGCTTCCTGATGCAGCGCAGTGGGATCAGCTGCCTCCTGTTCCTGCTGCCACACCTAGAGCTACTCTTGCTGCCATGCGTCCCCTTCATGATAGAATGTACCCTTAAACTGTGAGCCGTATGAATCCTTTCTTCCTTAAATTGCTTTTGTCACAGAAATGAGAAAAGTAATTGGTCCACACAGTCCCTAGAAATGGTAGTAAAATTTATTATTGTGAATTTTTACTAAGAATTAATAAATACTGAGGATTTAAATTGTGCTAGGTGCACCTCCATCATCTTATTGTATTCTGGTTTTAGACATGTACTGCATTGGATAGAGCGATGGTCTTATGATGCTTAAGTTACATGGACTAATCAATACCTTTGGCTTAGTTTACTTTGGTTTATTTTTGACAATAATCTTTATTAGCATTATTGCTGACTGTCATATAGAAATCTGATTTTTTTTCTGTCTTGATGAAGTTAGCCAAAATAGTGTAAACTCATACTTAGTTTTATAAAGAAACATTTGAACTTCATATCTTTTTTAAAAAAATAATTTATTTTTATTTTATATGCATTGGTGTTTTTGCCTTCATATATGTCTGTGTGAGGGTGTCAGATTCTCTGGAACTGGAATCACAGACAGTTGTGAGCTGACATATGGGTGCTGGGAATTGAACATTGGTCCTCTGGAAGAGCAGTCAGTGCTCTTAACCACTGAGACATCTCTCTAGCCCCTGAACTTCATATTTAATATAGTTATTTTTCACTATAAAGGAGAGTCTTTAAACAGTTTATGAAAAATATTTGTGAAATATAAGGAGGTATTCAGCTTTTGATCATAAGTCCTCTTTGAAAGCACTGTGTATGGAGTGTGGTCTGTTATCACGTTGTAGCTAGAGTTTTATGTAGGGAGCCGCCATTCTAAGATGGCGCTGGCTTCCTGGTAGCCTAGCTGTAAACAACTCCATATTTGGCTATGATGCACGAGTATGGTAATTGGCCTTATGTCCTCAGCCTATCCCGTGGCTCCCCGTGCTAGCATTCTGGCGGGACCCAATCACAGTACGGCACGTTTGCCTGATTCCCTATATAAGCAGATGCAGTTTAGTCCTCGGGGCCCCTCACCTCCCGCTCTCCCTTAATCAAGAGGCGCTCCAATAAAGTGTGTTCTGAGACGGATCCTCGCATGGTGGTCGTTCTTCCTCGCTGGCCGAGGAGCGCGCCGCAGTTTTCCTGGTCCTGCCTGGCCCACAGTCAGGACAATTCTCTCTCACCCGCCGTCCTGCAGCTGCTCAGACCCAAGTAAACACAGAGAGACTTGTATTACTTATAAACTGTATGGCTGTGGTAGGCTTCTTGCTAACTCTTCTTATATCTTAAATCAACCCATTTCTATTGATCTAAAAGTTGCCATGTGGCTCGTGGCTTACCAGTATCTTAACATCTTCTCTTGGCGGTGGCTGGCAGTGTCTCCTGCTTTAGCCTTCCACTTACCAGAATTTTCCTCTCTCCTTGTCCCACCCATACTTCCTACCTGGCTACTGGCCAATCAGTGTTTTATTTATCAGAGCAACACTTTTAACATACAGAACATCCCACAGCATCATGTTATTGTCTTCAGAAGCAGAGTTGAGAATTGTTATCATGTAGTAGAATTGCTGTTGGTGATTTATGCACTCTGTAGACATTTCCCATTCTGTGTTCATTTCCTGACCTTTGCCAGTACTTTTAGTCCATCCTCACACCTACAGAATCCTATCCAGATCTTATCGCAGATTATATCTATGGATTTAGTGCTTTCAGGGTTCATCCTCAGCAAAAGTACAACAATTTCTTGGTCTTTACATTTCGTCTAAACACTTGGAAGAAAGTCTTCTGAACAATAATCTCAGGATTCAATACCCCAGGGAAGGCACCTGCAGGTGCAAGTTATGATCAGATTATGAGGGACTTATCCTCAAGGTCAGAGAGTGTGCTGGTTTTAGGAAAGCTGTGTGCGAGGTCAAGGAGAACATGCCAGTTTATGTGGATCCCATGCAGTGTTGTTTATACTGAAGTTCTTAAATGCAAGTGCACTCCGGAACCTTTGAGTGAGTCATCAGGGGCTAGAGAGATGGCTTAGCAGTTAGGAATGCTTTCTGCTCTTGTATAGGACCGGAATCTGTTTCTAGCATCCATGTCAGGAAGCTCACAACTGCTTGTAACTCCAGCTCCAGAAAGATTGATGCTTTTGGCCTCTGAAGGCACCACAGTCATGTATATATCCCTCACTTACACATAGTTAAAAATAATAAAAATACGTCTAAAAATATGGTGAGGCGTTTAAAAACTTGTCAGTGAGTTTGTTTGGAGTGTATGACTTTTGAGAAGTTGTTACCTGATATCTCTCCAAAGTTAGTCTTGCTTTGCAGTGGGCTGCCTTGGAGAAGAGTTTAGATTATTCAGAATTTCTGGTGTGTCTCTACCAAACACCTTCAGAATTCAGCTTTAAAAATTGGCCAGTATTTTGTTGACTGACATTGGATGGCAAAAGTATATTGTAATGCTGGGTGTGATGGTGCATGTCTATCATCCCAGAACCTGATGGTAGAAAAAGGAGGATCAGGTAGGAGTTCAAGTCATCTTGGCCTACATAGCAAATTTAGGCCTCCTGTGTTCACTTTTCATAAAAGAAAAGGAAAGAAGCTGCAACCAGAAAGAAAGTTTTCCTGAGTCACCAACATTTGAGGGGAGAGGTAAACTTCAAGGGTTCTACCCAGGAAAGCTAGATCCCAGCTAGTTTATGGTTATGCTGCTGCCTTTGGCAAAGAGGTGGCTTGATGGAGAAATACTAGGCAACAACTCTGCATCATTCTTAGGAGTCTTGAAGACATTGCTGTTACCTTGTATACCTTGAATAATAACATTATTCAGGGTTGAAGTGTGGCCAGTACAAGAGAGTTAATGTGTGTGCTCTTACAAGAAGGGTGATTGGCATTTTAATCAGCACCAGTGTACAGAACCTTTGTGTGATGCCTATTTCCTGCTTTTCCCATTTCCCTGTTCAAAGGTTCATCACAGAGGGGAGAGCTCCATCTACTGAAGACCCCTTTCAGAATGCTCCCTCTGTTGACTCCAATGATTTTCCTTTTGCACAGCTCATTGAATTTTCTTCTGATTTATCAGCTCCAATGAAGATTATGCTGAAACTGGTAATTTGATCATTTCAAACACCAATTCCTTATCATTTTCCTTAGTGCTTCAATTCAAAGGAGTTACCAGGGAGTCTTCTTAATTCAGTCTGTTAAATAGTGATGTTTTGTTGTGCTCTGTATAAATGAAAAGACTACTCCTAGGAAATTGTAGATGTTCTGTCTATGATCATCCTTAACTCAGCCTTCTTACATGTCATATTTACATTTTTTTGGTGAGGTCATAAGAAGGATAGTGAGTTTGGTCAGATTTAGGCTTGATTTTCAGATTTCCACCTTGACTGGCTCTTGTATATTGTATAAGGGAATCAATTTTATAAACTTTTTACCAGAGTTTACCCTGGGGACACATGGGATTTGCTTACCATTTCTGGACATGGTTGGAAGGGTAGTAGAGTCTTTGAAGAATTTTAAATAAGAGATCATTCTTTTAGCTCAGAGACTACCAAATCTAGAGAGGACCACATTGCTCTGTTTTGTTTGGTTTGCATTAGCTGGTCAACAAGGGAGTAGAAAAACGGGGTACCTTAGACAAATTCTGTCTGTTGAGTGAACTTTTCCTGAGGAGCCCAACAAATATCTGTTCATGCCAGATGTGGCACCAGTGACAGACCAAAGAAACAGTTCCATTCAAGTCTAGCTTAATTAGACTTGTGGAGCATGGGCGAGGAGTTGCTTTAGAAATATGAATAACTAGCCGGGCGGTGGTGGCGCACGCCTTTAATCCCAGCACTCGGGAGGCAGAGCCAGGCGGATCTCTGTGAGTTCGAGGCCAGCCTGGGCTACCAAGTGAGTCCCAGGAAAGGCGCAAAGCTACACAGAGAAACCCTGTCTCGAAAAACCAAAAAAAAAAAAAAAAAAAAAAAAAAAAAAAAAAAAAAAAAAAAACCAAAAAAAAAAAAAAAAAAGAAATATGAATAACTTAAAACAGCTAAACCTCTATCTCTGGAAGCAAACTTTAACTGCCTGTATGTTGTTATTGAGGAACAGGACCTTGTGAGCTCCTTTCTTCCTCTGTCAACCATTAATGGGCACAGTCTTGTGCAAGTCTTGTGTGGCTAGTCACTGGTGATGAGCATTGGCCATGCCATGTTCAAATAACAGTGTTGTTTAAGACTGTCCAACTCTGAAGGGCCATACTGACATGAGGTTATGATAGGGAAGAAATATGTAAGTAATACACATAAATTATAGGCCCCCAAAGAAAAGACTTACATTTAATACATTATTATAAAGATCTGCAGTATAACAAAAATAAAAACAAAATGAAAAGACAGACCACAGACTAGGAGTATATATTTGAAACTCTTGTAAGTAACCGAAGATAACCAAATTTTGAAAGATGTCATATAAATCAATGACAGAAAGTCAAAGTACTCTGTATAACACAGGTGAAGTATATGACTAGGCAATTGACATGGAAAGAAGATTGAATGGCCAATTATGAAAGTTGTTCACCCTCACTAACAAGGAAATGAAAATCTAAATCCTGGTGAGATTCCGTTTTACACCTATTGATTGGCATAACCTAATAAGCTTGATAACACCAAGTGTTGGCAAGGATAAGAAGAAACAAGAACTCTTGTATATTGCTGTTGGGAATAAATTACTCCAACCTTTGTATCAGGCATCCTGGAAATATCTGGTAAAGTTGAAGATGCACAGGTTCAGAAATTCAGTATTCTGTTTTTATGTGTTAGCCTAGAAGATTGTCAACATTAATGGAAACAAGGAGAAGATGTGCAAGTGTATTTATTATAACAATTCTTTATATGGAAAAAATTAGAGGAAATGATAAGTGGGGTATGCTTTTCAACCATACAATGGGATAGTTAAAAACAAACTGTTCACATGGATAAATCTCAGAAACATGATGTCAAGTAAATAAAGGATGCTATAAAACAGTGTATCGTACATGTGATATAATCTGACATGTTGTATTAAAAGTTTTATTGAGATATAATTCTTATAAAATTTACCAGTTCAAAGTATACAATTTAATGGCTTTTAATATATTTCACAAAATTGTGTCTCTGTCACAGCACTGTTGTTACTCTTTGCTGTGGTGGGATTGAATTCAGGATCTTAATGCATTTGAGGTGAGTGCTGTACCAGTGATCTCCATTCCCACAATTGATCTATTTTGGACATTCCCTTTACCTGAAGTCATGTCCTCTGCAGTCTTCTCTGATGGGCTTCTTGCAGTCAGATAATGTTTTCCAGCTATAGAAGTGTTACAGTATATACACATGGGCCTGATTTGTCCTTATTGCCAGCAAGTGTCTTTTAAACATATCCACCATTTTGTACTTTTAACCATTAATGTGTGGTGAATTTTGAGTAGTTTTTATTGGCTAACTGTGATCAGTAATGCTTCCATGAATGTTTTTGTAGAAGTTTTGTGTGGACATAAATTTCTGTTTCTCTCCAGTATATATATTCTGTTCTTAAGCTATTGATACTGTGTGTTGGAATAGTCAAGCTGTTTTTTTTAGAGTAGCTACATTCTTTTACTGCTCTGCCAGCAGCATTTGAGGCTTCCTATTTCCTCATGTCCTCTCCAATACTTGCTATTGTCTTTTTTTTTTATTATTATAAATATTCTGGTGGTTGTAGAGTACTATTTCACTGATGTTTTCATAGCAATTCCACTGTGGATAATGATGTTGGTTATCTTTTTTGTGTGCTTATTGACTCTATCGATTTCTAAAGTATAAAAACATTGGTGTGTTTTTCTGGGTGTATAATTAGTATATAAAATGAGATGAGATAGAATACTTGTTATTTAATTTTTCAGAAAGGTGTAAAATGAAGCAGATAATATGTTAGCATTTATTATAATTGTAACGTTAGATACATAGCTGGTATGTAGTGTTCTATCTGAGTGTGTTAAAAGCACACATACAGGATGTTGGCTACCTAAAAATTTGAAGTTGATATTGTGAGCATAGGAACCTTTTTTTTTTTTTCTGGAAAAGAATGATAACATAATGGAAGGTCCAGAAATGTCATGGTACTGGCTTTCATTTTGGTGAGAGATGACATAAAGGAAATAAAATTAAGTTAAAAGATTTTAGTGGAAGGATCATTATTAATACATAAACCAACTAATAGTTTTCAACAATATCAAATGTTGAAGTGGAGGTGAAGATATATTTTTATTGAATATAAGCAATAGATCTTTGTATTTGTCCAGGCAGTGGTGGCTTATGCCTTTAATCCTAGCATTTGGGAGGCAGAGGCAGAGGCAGATGGATCTGTGTGAGTTCAAGGCCAGCCTGGTCTACAAAGTGAGTTCCAGGACAGACAGGGGTACACACAAAGAAACCAAATGTCAAAAAATAAAAACAGCAACAAAAACCCAGAACAACAAGAACAAAACACTTTGTATTTGATAATGAAGGCATTGTTAGCCTTCTAAGTTTTATTTTAGAAGTTAGGTTCAACTTCAAATGGTAGAGAATTTGCATTAAATTGATGGCTTGTGAGAGAAATTGACACTGTGGTATAAAATACATTAATGCATTGTCAGTGAGCTCATGGAGAGAAATAGTGCAGTAGACTGAAAAGAAATATGGACTCAAGAACCTTGTCTTGAGCATCCAGTGGGGCATAGTACTTGACCATCATCAATAAGAACAATTTGGATTTCGAAGTGGAGCACTACAGCCACCCAGCTGTGATTTAGAATGTAGAGCAGTAACTTTCTTATTCATATTTTCTCAAGTGTCCTTTGTTTAAAACATAATTTGCCTATATGGCTCTTTGTAGCTCTTTATGATCCTTTGAATGAAGGAAATAAACTTATTTATTCATCTTTGTCCCACTGCCAAGTGAGCATGTTGCATATACTATATGCATAAATAATATACTTAGTTTAAAAAGAAACTTTTTTCAGCAGCCAGATACTCTTTTGAGGGCAAAAACCATGAAGAACATGGAAAGATTAAGTACAGTAGTGTGCACATTATCCCTAATAATACCTAATTCATCAATAATGTGTTTCTTCATAGTTCCTTTCCTACCAGTGTCTGAGAAGAGGTGATTAGAAAGCATTCCAGTAGATTTGAGGATTGCAGAAAGGAGGCAACTCCACGGTTTTTAAAGAGGGAAAGATGACTTTTTACTTTCAGAGAGTGATGATAAGGTGATGGTGGAGTAGAGAGTGAACTGAAGAGATACATAGTGAAGGTCCTCATATTGTAATGAGGAAGAGGACAAAGAAAGGAGAAAAGATGAAGTAGAGAAAGGATGAGGATGAGGACCTAGGGGCAATACAAGTAGCAGTTGTTGCATTAAAGCAGTTGTGCTTTGGTAGCTGTGATTGAAGAAGAGCATGTAGAATTTATACTCTAAAGGAAGGAACACACAAAGCCACAAAGGGAAGATTTGATGGGAGTCATAACTACTTCCTTTAATTGATTCAAAAAGTTCTCAGATGGATAATTAAATGGTTCTTCTAATTGTTTTCATAGAGGAAAGAACTCTGGCTAAAAACTTGAAGTAATATAGATAGATACCTACGCAGTATAAAGAACTTGATAATAATTAGACCAGTAGTTGGCATCTACTGTTTTGAGAGAGGGATGCGGTTCCTTGTTAGTGGGAGGATTCAGAGAAGAAGCCAGAATGTGGCGGCCCAACTATGTTCTACCTAAAAGCCTTTATAATGCTCAAGGTGTTGCAAAGCTTTATAGAGAAAGGCTATCTAGCTTGTACCAAGAATTGAGTAAATATAGTGACTAGATAAGTCTAGATAGATTAGACATCATTTGTAGCCAGAAAAGAGCCAAGCATTTTAGAATTAGGGAATGTTTTATATCAAAGTCTACCCTCGCATGTTTCCAGCTTTGTGCTCATAGGCTGACAAACAGTTCTCAGGACTATCTCTCATGAATTGTTGTGATTCCCAAGCAGTCCACCTCAACAGTATAATTAGGCTTCATGTGTTTTTACTCATTTAAAATTTCACTTAGAGTGAATCACTATAATTGACTTTTTGAAATAAAGAGTTCTAAATTTATTTGCAGATAAGCACATGAATCAGATTTTTTTTAAAAAACACCACCACCCCTTTTAAAGAATTTTGTGTTCTCCACATTTAATCATTAGAAGAATTTTGTATGGTAAATACTGGCTTTACTCTAAAAATGTAAAAATCTTCCCAATTTTTGTTAAACAGGAATTTCTCTGTAATTTTCATCTACTCTCCTCACATTGCTACTTTATCCTCCCAGAAAGAACAAAGAACAGCTTTTTAAGCTTGCCTCATTCTTTTCAGAATGTCTCACCAGACCAGACACATCAAGATGTTTTAGACAAGAGACAGCATTGTATATTGTGTTCTTTAGGGGATCAATGCATAAAATACTTAGTTTATAGACTGTAATCTTTTGTTTTTGTTTTTGTTTTTGAAACAGTGTTTCTCTGTGTAACAGCTCTGGCTGTCTTGGAACTCACTCTGGAGACCAGGCTGGTCTCGAGCTCACAGAGATCTGCTTGCTTCTGCCTTCTGAGTGCTGGGATTAAAGGCGTGTTCACCACTGCTGCCTGGCTCAGCACCATGACTGTAATTTTGTGGGATTCTGTATATTAATGCCTATGAATTTAGTATTGTTTACTACAGCTTCTCTTACCTCATCTATATGAGAAAGGAATGGAACTATAGCTTGGTTCATAATGTTAGTTAGTGTTTTAGTTACTTTTCAACCAAGGCAACTTATTAACAATTCATTTAATTGGAGATTGCTTACAGTTTTACATATACATTGCATATGTACATACATATATACATATATGATGAGATCGAGAGAGTGAGGTAACTTGGAATGGCATGGGCTTTTGAAATCTTAGAGACTCCTAATGACACTCTTCTTCAACAAGACCCCTCCTAATCCTTTCCAAACAGTTCCACCAACTTTTGGATCAAGCATTCAAATATAAAAGACTATGGGGGGGGGGCAGCATTCTCATTCAAACGACTGTTGTTTATTCAGTTGTCTGGTGGTTTTAGAAAATACAAAATAATTGCTCTTAGAATTACCTTTATCATATACTTCTAAGATATTGCTTTATTAAAAGCATAAGCTTCATGAAAAATAATGTGTCAGGATCTACCAGACTATCTAAGCTGTGTCTAGGTTACCGAAGGCTGGAAAAGGAACCAAAGGGTGATTACATTGGGTATCTTGGAGTTGCGGTGGGGTGGGGGTTACAGTATTCAAGGGGCTATGATAGCATTTCAGGTTTAAACATTTGCCAATTTATAGGCCTCATTTTATGTGGTTCTATGTAAGACAAATTGCTAAATGGTCTTATTAATAAGAAACCTAGAGCCAGATATTGGGGTGAAAGCCAAGAGATCAGAGGAATAGGACAAGCCATAGCCAACTTCACCTTACTGACTCCTCAGCCTCCAAAGAGACCTACTTCCTGTATACCCACACCTATATGCCTTTCTGTCCCTGCCATCCCACTTCCTCTTTCCACCCAGCTACATCACTTCCTCTTTCTGATCTGTACAGACCTCCAGACCTTTATGTTTCACTAGTGTTGGAATTAAAGGTGTGTGCCATCACGCCTGGCTCTGTTCCCAGTGTGGCCTTGAACTCACAGAGATCCCGATGGATCTCTGCCTCCCGAATGCTGGGACAAAAGGCATGTGCTAACATTACCTGACTTCTATGTTTAATATAGTGGCTAGCTTTTTCCTCTGATCCTCAGATAAGCTTTATTAGGATGCACGATGTATTAGGGGACACAATATATCACCACAGTTCTTTGACTCTTCCAAGGATTCTGTATTTTCGCTTGTTCCTGCTTCTATTTTAGGATTATTATAGTTTATAACATTAAGAATCACATTCTTAATTAATTCTTTAGGGAGAACAGACTATTATAATTGATCAACTATTTTGTAACAAACTCTTTTTTGTGGTGATATTTGTTCAATTAGGTACAACTTTTTGGACTCATCAACATAGGATAGATAATGGAATATTTTCTCTGAATTTGTCAAATGTTTATGGGCTAGACATTGTTGAGGTATTTATTGCCTGTGTATGTTGTGTATAGTTAATGTACTTATTGTATATACTTTTTCTTATGTTAGTCATAACCTTTTTTATTTTACACAAAAAATGGAAAATATATTTTGTGCTCTGACAAATAAAGCTTGCCTGGAGATCAGAGTGCAGAGCCAGTCCCCACTTAACCATAGAGGCCAGGCAGTGGTGACACACACCTTTAATCCCAACACTGGGAGGAGGAAACAGAAAGTGATATGGCTGGGTGGAAAGAGGAATATAAGGCAGGTGGAGACAGGAGCTCGGTCCCCCTTTCAGGCTGAGATGTTGGCAAGGAAGAGGTGGCTGTGGCTTGCTCCTTTGTCTAGCTTACCTTTCAGCATTTACCCTGATATCTGGCTCCGGGTTTTTATTATTAAGACCAATTAGAATTCACGTTACATCTTTTTGCTTGTATTGAGACAGCATCTCATGTATCTTAGGGTGGCCTCAATCTTGCTGTGTAGCTAGAATTGTAGGTATGTATAATGTAAAAAACTAATGTAGTATATAGGATTTGATAAAGACCTCAATAATGGTAAACTTTTAGAATTTTACAATGAAAAAAAAATAAATGGAGATTTATGGAAATATAAGGATGACATGTAACTTGAGGAAAAGGTTATCCTTGACAGTTTAGAAATCACAAAATGGCTCAGTGTAATCGCCTGAAAATAAATTTCAGCAATATTGTACAACAGTGGAAATGATAGGTACTTCTGAGCAACTCAGGTCTTTCTTGTAGATAGGTGTGTAGGCAGAATAAATACAGGTGGAAATGGGTGATTCAAGACACCAAGGTGGTTTACAGTTGTTGGGGCATCCAGTGAAAACATCCAGTAAGAATTGATGGTATAGAATTATGATTCCAGCAACATCTGAGCTGATGTCTGCTTAGAAGGATTGGAAGAATGTCAGGGAAGGAAAAGGTTCATAACATGGAACAAAGTGAGTTTATGGATACAATGAAAGAGCAAGTCTGAAATTTCCTTTTCATCCAAGGATTTATTTATTATGAAAAAGGAATCACAACTAAGTTTGGAGAACCAATAGTGAAAATATTTATTACCAGACTATTTTTCTTTTCCCATAAAGGAAAATTTAAAGAATAAAACAACAACAGAACAAAACCAAAAGTCAATCTCCATTTTTACCATATTCCAGCTTAACTGGCATTGTTAGAGATGGTGAGTGCAAAGGAGTTAGATTTAGAGGGAAGAGATTGGATTGGCTAGATAGATTGTTTTATGGACAATATATTAACTTCTGGTATAAGAGCTTATTTACATCATGGATTTTATGTCCCCCCCCCATTAAAGGTTTTTTTGTTTTTTTTTTTTTTTTTTACTTTTATGCTGTTGTAAGATGCATTTCTGAGAACCTCTGAGTTCTCAACTCTGACTTAAAAAAATGTTCTTTTGTTCCCCCCTTTAAAAACATTTTATATTCCATTTTGTTATTAGAAGTAGATAATGAGTGGCAGACTCTCATTGCCCCCCCCCCCATAGCAGAGCTACTTTGGGAAAGTTGATGAACTATCTTTAGCATCAGTTATCTCACATGTAAATTCTGTCCTTTCTTTCTTATAGAGGTGTTGTGTGACTTGAGTGAACTAGGATGTCAAAGTTCATGGGAGAGTTTAAAACATTCAAGATTGTAGTAGACTGCTTTTGTAAATGTCTAATTCACAGGGGTATCCTTTTGCTGCCTTACAAGTGAGTGAGCATGACCCCTTCTTTCTTTTTCTTTTCAAACAAAGTCTTAATAGCCCAAGCAGGCCCCTGACATACTTGTAGCTGAAGATGACTGAACTCCTGATCCTCCTGATTCCACTTCCAAATATTGGGATTATAGTCATGTCCCACCACATCCAGCTTTTGATGGTGTCTTTCTGACTATATCATTAAAAAAACCAAACAAACATAGATGCTCTTCTCAAACTGGAATACACAGATTCCCCATCTTGGGAATTTGAATTTAGTATATTAAATCAGTCCTTGCTGATCTAATATAAGAAAACTCAACCAAGTGTGCAGGAGTATAGCTTTGTTCTATGGGATGTGTAACAGAGAAAGCTTATTGCAGAGAGAGGCTTGCATCTGCAGAAGAAAGGAAATACACACACACATACACACACACACACACACACACACACACACACACACACACACACGGCGGGGAAGCAGAGGGAAAGAGAGATGCACATGAGTGCATTTGCTCCTAGAGGCCTGCTACTTTCCATTTTCTGCTTGCTTTTCCTTGTTCTGGCTACATTTTTGACTTTGACTAGTGTAGTACCCAACTACAAATCTGTATAACAATGACCTTTTTTCTTTTGTTTTGTTTAGGCTATTTTAAGTTGTTTTTATTACTTTCAAGTGGAGAGCTGAAATGAAAATCAATGGTTTGGTACTTAGCATCTTTTTTAAATCCCCTAAATACTCATTAATTTCCCCCTTAATGTTTACAAATTTGTTTTTTTTTTTTTTTTGGTTTTTCCGAGACAGGGTTTCTCTTGTGTAGCTTTGCGCCTTTCCTGGATCTCACTTGGTAGACCAGGCTGGCCTCGAACTCACAGAGATCCGCCTGCCTCTGCCTCCCGAGTGCTGGGATTAAAGGCGTGCGCCACCACCGCCCGGCCCTACAAATTTGTTTTTAAAGGCCAGTTATATTCTTTCATTTATTGAATAGTCATCGCGTATTTTTTTTTAGGGTGCTTTGGAGATGCTGACATGAAGAAATATGATCCTTGTACCCAAGTTGTTTTACATTTACTCAGGGAAAAGTACATGTAAATGACCAACTTTAATGTTAGGTAAAGGAAAAATTAAGTATATAAGTGATTAGATCTTTAACCTATGCTCAGTATACTTAGACATCAAAGTTTTTCTTTTCTTTTGTCCTTGACCATTTTTTAGGAACACTTGCTTTTGGACCCAGCACTTTTGCATGTGCAAAATAGCATTGCAAATAGGCCAGGCAGTTGGACCCTGTAGATCTTTCCTTACTGAAGTGACTGCAGAGAAATGCAACAATACAGGCAAATCTGAAACAAACTAACAAGCCATGCATGATGGTGCACAGCTTTAATCTCAGCACTCAGGACTCAGAGGAGGCCGGTGGATCTCTGTGAGTTCGAGGCCAGCCTGGTCTACAAAGCAAGTTATAGGACAGTTAGGGATGTTACACAGAGAACCCTTGTCTTGAAAACAGAAAATAAACAAAACCAAAAACCAAACCAAACACACAATAAACCCAGAGACTTGGATTAATTTTTTTTTTAATAAACTGATCAATAAGTCACTATCTTGAGATGAATAAGATATCCTTTCCTATACATGATTTGAATGCTTACTTTCATGTTTAACCTTGACCTTAGAAGAAGTTTGTGTCATGTACAGAAAGGACACTTACATCCCTTGCATTATGTAATAAAACTCACACCTTCCCATAAGTGTGCTGTGTTTCCTATACCTTGCATGACATTGTAAAAATGGGTGCTTAGGTTAACCAGAGAGGACTAATTTTCAAGACCACATTTTCTTTCTTTTTCAGAATGTAGTTCATGCACATATTCTTTTTTTTTTATTTTTTTATTAAGAAATTTTCTATTCACTTTACATACCAACCACAAATCCCCCCTTTCCTCTTCCTACCCCCCAGCCTTCCCCCCCAACCCACCCCCCATCCCCACATTTTTCAAATCAAGGTTTCCCATGGGGAGTCAGCAGAGCCTGGCCTACTCAGCTGAGGCAGGTCTAAGCCCCTTCCCCCTGCACCAAGGCTGTGCAAAAGGACCACATTTTCTTAACCTGGAGGTTATGTAGGTTATATGTTTTACTGGCTCCTGCAACTCTTCAAAATGACCTAGTTCAGAATGACATTCAACTCTCAGATAGCTGATTGAAATGGGCATTTAGTAGAAAATCCCTTGTGAATTTGTGGAGCAATTAAATTTTTTTTCCTGGGAACCTCATTCATTTTAATAATAGAAAAAAAAAACTATAGTTAGAATTTTGGAAGAAAAGTAAAGATTTTTGTTATTGCTAAGGAAAATATAGGACATACTTATATTTTATAAAAGAATAAAAGGAAACAGCCTTGATTGTAAAATATCATTAGAGAAAGTAATAGAATTAAGGAATAACCCATGGATAGATCAGATAGTTTTGTTTTCTAGAGTTCCTCTAGGCATTAACTTTAGAAACCTTATAATATGATGAAATTAATATTGGCTTAGCTATTTCATTCCATCATATCCCCACCCCAAGGTGCTAGCTTTCCCCTCACAGATCTCTGCACATTTGGTGTTTGTTGGGTTTAAGTTACAAACATACACACATGCGAACATTTTAAGGCCACCCCTTCCAGGTTATAAGCTCATTGAGATATCTGTGAGATTGCATTATCACTATGTGCCCTGATCCCAGTGCTGTCCTTGGCCATAAAAGATACTTAGTAATTGTTGAATGAATACTTAATTTAGTCATTTATTAATTATTAATTTAGATTATAATCTTCTCTCCTACGAACTTTCCTGAGAAGGCATGCTAGAAATACTTAGTTACATTATTAGGCTCCTTTACATTATATATATATATATATATATATATATATATATATATATATATATATAGACTCCTTTAGATTAGATATAAATTTAGGCACTATAAATATGATCATATAGCAACAACAACAATTATATTATTGTTACCTTTCAATTGGACCAAAACTGAAGAGGAAAGGGAATCAATTGCTGGGACTTTCATTTCTAAGCTTCAATCCATGACACACAAAAGATTGCCAGATTTCTTTGGCGATAAAGCTTCTGGTACCCTGGTTGGTGAGCACACAGAAAACATTAAAGGAGTTGTCAAGGCTTCCATCTAAGTCAGTAGTGGCCAGAAGTTCACAAAGGGGGCAATGGTATTTTGTTGTAGCCTGATTGCAGGAGAGGGGAGACAGTGTCCTGGTGTCCTGTGGGGGAAGGTATATCAGTTATAGGACTGTCAGCAGAGGGGACATTGAAGACAGCTAAGTAGCTATGGAAGCTGCAGGGGATGGAGGAAGATGGCCCAGAGTTACAGGAAGAAAGATGGAGAAAATGGGAGCTGGAGTGGGTTATCATCACCCTCTGCCCCACAGCTTTCTCTGTCTTGTTCATGACACTTTTGACACTGAGTGTGTCATTGGCACAACATGCCTGCCTAGATATACGTGTTCACAGAATTCAACCTTGCCAGCTGCGTGAAAACCTTTGATGTACTGACGTCACTCCTCAGTTGGGGTTATGTCACTAAGTGCCAAAGTCAGAGCCCAGTGTTATGTCTGCAGATGGCTCTGAGTCTACAAAATGAAGAACAAGGTAAATATTTTCTTACAGATATGAAAGGAAGAGTTAAACAGTTATTGTTTAGAAATCAAGCTGATAAGCATTTTACATTGTTTGAGGCACCAGAAATAAGCAAATTAATTACATGCAAATAACTGTTGCTTATGAAGTGTGGGATAATAATAGTATCTGTTTAGATGTTTATGGCAAGTTTATTTACATGGCAGTTTTCTGCTAATTTTCCTGTGGAAAATAGTAACTATTAGTTTCTTTTGTCTTTTACTCCTAAATGTATTGAAAACCCATTCTGTTTATCTTTGGCTTGCCAAAAACAATTGTAAAGATTGTGAATGGTGAAGAAAAGATGTCTGCTGTAGGATTTTTCTGCCTTAAACACATGGTTGCCACCATTAGCACTATATAACACATGGGTTCATTTTGTTGAAGATTCACACTCAGTAGTTCATCTGGATCTACTTTATATTGACCTTTTTATGAACATCTTTTGATGCCATGTTGGCGAGCCTCAGACAGCTCCCTCTCTTAAGATAAACTAGACAGCTGAAAAGCTTATGTAGCCATTGTGATCCACTGTGTGGGGAGATGAGCAACTGGACTCCGGGTTTTCAGGATGGCCTGACATTTGCTGAGTGCACCCAGTATGGGGTAGATGCCTTTGCACTGTGCTGTGATATTCTCATTTTGTTGTGTGTATATGTCCCTGGAATTATGTTAGAGATCATGATTCTTTTATTTTTTGAGATATTTAGTTCTCCTGGGTCATTAACTTCGGTTGTATGCCAGATACTTCAAAGGCTAAGGACCATTGTAGTTGTGAAAGGAAGAAGTTGTTTTTATGTACAACTTTGTAAGCTGGGTTTACTCACTGTCAATCTTCCTCCATACGGTGTACACTCTTTTATTTATTTGCTCAATATATTATTAAGTCTAAGGCATTTAGCTCACCTCTATGCATTTCATCAGTAACCCTGACATTTACAAAATAATTTTGAAAACATTATGAAATGGAGGACACTATGATTAATCATCTTTTGTTAACAAAACAAGAAATGGAATGGAAATGAACTTTTGCTTTAATCTTTGATACAGTCAGAATTTTAACCTAAAGTCTAAGTGGAAAACAGAACAATTATATCTTGGATTGATTGTTTCTCTGTAACATAGTGGTTTCCTTACGTTGAATCATCCAACCATAGACATTAATATTTTGCCTCTGGAGATCTTTTTTGTCAGTCCTCTCCATTGATGATGATGCCATGTGAAAATTAATATTCTGGGTGCTAGTGGTTAAATATATCCTTAATAAATCTTCAAGGGGCAAGTGTAGCTTTTGTTCCATTGTTCTTCCTTTCCGATTGAAGTTCCCAGGTAGAGAAATTCTACTACCTGCAATAATTCTGGTTGAGAAGGAGAAAAGTCAGTTGGTAGATTTTGAGGTGAGAATCTATATTCTTATTATAGAAAAAGATGAGAGACATAACTACCTTGTGTTTTCATTATTTGCTTTCAGTCTGTGATGCTTTCAAGAGTTTGAGAAATAGGGTATTTAACTTCTCAACTTATGACTGATAGGATCATAGTAAAAGTGCTCCAGTCTAATGGAAGCTTAAAATGCAGCCCTCAGAATCACTGGATTGCACTTGACAGTGATTTGTGTGTCTATGGATTATTAAACCTCAGCATAGAGAATGTTCTGATTTAAAAATTCCCTGTTTTATTCACTCAGTCTGATGTGAGGAGCAGTCATGCTTTCTGTTGTCTTATGTGGTAGATTAAGTTTCGGTCAAGGCCAACAAAACTGAGCTCCAAGGAATTCTTCCTTTTGTGGACTTTTCAATTAGAATTGTTAATATTTCCTTTGCTCTTGACCTTGTTCTCTATTGATGGCTAAGTGCTGTTTGTTGTTTCAGCAGACATAAGCATAAGTTACAGTTGGTTATGTGTCCCTCAGAGTGACCAGTGTCAGAGGGAAGAGTGATTGCTAGGTACATTATCTTATTGTATTTATTAAGTGAGACCTCACAATTTTTTAAAAAACCTTGGGGTTTATGCAGCTTTGATTAGTTATGTACAGACTTAGTGGTCAGCAGACACAGAGAGACTAGCCTGGCATGGGGTTTTGGAACCTCAGAGTCCACTCCCAGTGACACACTTTCTCCAAGGCCAGTCCTATTCCAACAAGGCCACACCTCCTAATCTTATTAATCATTTCAAACAGGTCCATTTCTTGGTGACTAAGTCTTCAAATATATAAGCTTATGGGGCAGTTCTTATTCAAGCAACCACAGAATGTTTTGTGGTTGTGCTAGTTGCTATTTGTTCCACAAGCACTTATTGGTAATTCTTGTATATATTTGGTTGTGTCCTAGAGTATACTTGGACTTAATGTTATTTTGATAAGATTACTTGCAGTGAATTTTATATTTTTGTGTCTTATTTCTTTTCCTGCTTAACAGTTACATTATGAACATTTTGAGATAGCCATAACTTAAATACTTTATTTGTAATGAGTCAAAATATGACTGAAGGTGGATTTATGCTGGGAAAAGCTGAAGGAGCTGGGAGAGTACTAACCAAGGGAGAGATGCCTGCAGAATGTGTATTAAGGTGATTAACAGTTTGAGTTGGAGAGAGACTAATAAAGGAGCAGTGGGGAGGATAATGACTTAATAAGTGCAATAGTATTGAAACAATGGAGTCTTAGGCTACTAGGGAAAGAATTGACAGAAACATGGCTTTTCATGTTGTGTGGTAGTCAATTTAATGATGTTTGCCTTAGACCTAAACTATTAAACCAAGTATAAATTTCTTGCAATAATAATCTGAACATTATTTAAAATATTTCTCTAGATAATCATCTGCTTTCTGTTTCTATACAACATTTCCTTACTTTTGTTAAGTTAATTCATTTTATTGTATATTAGGACCAATATCTTTCTGCAACTTTTAAATAATTTGAAATTTAAAAATTAAAATACTATTTTACCTTCAATAAAATCTATCACTTTAGAAGTTAGTATTAGTATCTTTTATTATGCTCACAAAGTTGTACAATCATCAACACTTTCTAAAACCAGAATATGTTAGTCCTTCAGAAAGAAAACTGACCATTAGCTGTCAATCACCATCATCAGTGTCTCCCATTCTCCTTTCCTCAACCTGTGGCAACCACTAATTTCCTTTCTTCTTAATGGATCCATCTTTTCTGGACCCTTGGTGTAAATGAACTCATTCATTACCTGGCCATTGTGTCTTGTTCTTTCACATAGTATATTGTTTTCAAGGGTCGTCATCTTATAGCCTATCTTAGTACCAATATTCTTACTGCTTCTTATATTTTCTTTTTTATTAGTTCTTAGAGAATTTCATACAATGCATTTTGATCATATTCACCTCTTCCCTCACTTCCCCACATTCCTTTCCCATCCAAATTGGTATCTTCTTTTATTTTTTTAACCATTAAGTATACTATGGTTGCACATATAACTTTTGTATATACAATCTTCACTAGAAGGGTATTCCAGTCATTAGAATCTGCACCCTTTAAAAAACCTGACCTTTTTTTTCAGTAGCAATTAACTGCTAATCTCTCCTTCCCTATGCTTGAATTATGTTGACCTGAGCCTGCTCAGGTTTTGTACATACTAGCTCAAGTGCTGGGAATCCATGTGTGTGACTGCTCTGTGGTAGTCAGAAGCCACTGTTTCCTTGTAGTCATCTCCTACCTATGGGTCTTACAATCTTTCCATCCCTTCTTCTGCCAACATCCTTGAGCCTCGGGAGAAGGAGACGTGGTACAGATGGCTCTTTGGGGATGAACATTCTGTACTTCTTATTCTCTGCACCATAATCAGTTGTGGGTCTCTGTGTTAATTGCTGTCTACTGCAAAAGGAAATCTGATGAGGTTTGACTGATTCATTAGTTTATGGATACAGCAATAAGTCATCAGGAGCTGCATTACTATTATGTCCATTTAGTAGAGTAATAGTAGTAGGATCTCTCCTTGGGCCAGTGACATGTTTAGCCACAGGTTCTTGGCCCTGATAACAATGGCAGGTATGGGTTTCAATTTTTGGAGTGGTCCTTAAATCTAATAAGAAAGTGATTACTCCAATGGTATTTTTGCTACTATTGTACCAGTGGGCATATCTTGCCAGGCCTGTCATAGTAACTCATAGGATTCACAGCTGGGTAAGATTGTTGATTCTTAAAATTTTATCCTCCTGTAGTGTATATAGAACTTTTCAGCACTATGGAATCTAGCCATTAGGGATGGAGCTTCCAGGTCAGTACCAGCTTGAATTTTCCCATCTTCTATGACTCCAATAAATAATATTTTAGCAATATGGACTTACTGCCACACTGGAGGTTAACCAAGAGCACTGGCAATAGTCTATAATATTTTGTGGGGTGGGTGGATCTTTGAGACTTCATTTGCCAACAACTTCAAAGGAAGTAACCCTTCTTGGGACTAGATTTACTTATTTGTTGTCCTATGATGTTGAGTTGTTGCCCTGATAAAGGGTAACTCCATTTAAACTCCTTTTTATATGCTTAACTTACTCTTTTATATATGTATTTACTTATTTATTTAGTGTGTGTGTTTGTGTACACATGTATCCATTATTTGTGCCATGGAACATGAGGTCAGAGGACAGCTTGCAGGAATTGGTTCTTTCTTTCAACTCTGGATTCTGGGACTTAACCTCAGGTTGTCATGCTTGCTGTTGAGTGCCTTTCCCTACTGAGCCATCTCCTAGACCTCTGTGTATAACCTTTTGAAGAAACTACCTGAAGGGGTAGAGCAGCGCTCGTGGCTGGCCCGGCTATCGTAGCTGCGGCGATGGAAGAAAGCACTGAATGCTGTGGTGGCGGAAGAATAATCAGCCATGGTTACCTTTTTAGAGCTGTATTAGGAAGAAGGAAAGAGACCACGCGGCGGGAAGTACAGAGAGAATACGGAAAAAAAGGGCCGGTGGGAGGGCACGCCCGCTTTTTAGGCTGGGATGCTCATCGAAGGCTGATGACGTAATAACGACAGAATCCTTACACTACCTGTTTCTGAAATTAGCCTTGCCACTTTACATTCTCTCCATTTTGAGCATGTAAGTTGAAATTGTGCCGACATACTGCAGAAAAATTAAATTTCTAACCAGTCTCTTTGGACATCATGCATGGTAGAATAAATTATGTGAAGCTTTGGAAAGCCGTAGAATTTTAGAGTTCATGGGTTCCAATTGGTCCATCTTCCTATTGTAATAAAAGATCTGTGGCTCTTGTTCATTTTGTTTACTACTGTATCTGTCCTGTTTAGAGCAGTACTATAAATAGTAGGTGCTTAGTACATGTTTCTCAATGAATGCATGTAATGACCCTGCACCAACTCCTTTATAAACGGAAATAATGCTAGAGAAATGAGGTGACTTCCTGAAAGTCACACAGGGACTAAAGGGGAAAGCGAAGTCCAGCACTGTGCTCTTGATTTCCTTGCAGTTTTCAGTCAATGTCATTCTCAAATTCCCTTCTCTTCCTGAGCACAGTGGTCCTTGTTGACCTGTATAGGGCTTTCTGGATGTTTTCCAGCTGTGTTTGGAGGGCTTATTGACATTTAATGAGTGTTTTTGTTCTTGTGAAGTCATTTACGTGTTTACTGCTGAATTCAGAAACAGAAAAGGAGAGAAACATTTAAATAACTGCATTTTATCTAAGAAGGATACATTACAGTTGCTCATCAATAAATAGATAACCTCCAGAGCTGCCAAGATTATTAGATTGTAGAGCACAATAAACTTGTGCCTTCCCTTGTGAGTCACTTGTTTTAAAAAATTCTCAGCTAATTATCTGAAAGAAAGACGAATTAATCCAAGTTTGTTCTTTACTAGTATTTGTTCCTAATCACCCTGTGAATGGAGGACTCCATCTTACTAGCCTTTTCCCATACTCTGTTTTTCTAGAGTAGCCTATGTGTAAATTAACCATAGCATAGTGTAAGTGAGCATTACTTACTCCATGTGAAAGCAGTGTTCTTGGAACCACATTTGCGTGGTAAGTGGAGTTTTGTGCTTAAAGGATAGGTTTGTAGATTGGATGTGTGAATGAAATTGAGATTTCACTGTGTGAAGGTTGTGGTGGAAATCTGGAGCCTTAGAAGACAGGGGCACATATTTCAGTGACTTTTTAAGAAGATTTTTATAAGATATGGGAAAAAAAGGCATTCTGCTTACTTTAGTTAAAACTCATTTTGAAGGTATGTAGTATTCCCATTTTCTCTGGTAACTCTTGACTACCTGGTAATACCTGGTATCAAAGTAACAGGCTCCAAAGTTCCATAAATTCTGGTTATGTTTTTCCAAATTTGTGGGATGCACACTAAATAGGATCATAAATCTACTTATTTCATAATTATATTCTCCATCGATTCCATCCATGCAATGTGTAGGTTGACTGTGGGAGAATATAAAAGAATTATTCTTTTACTTAAGGTACAAAATAAAGCAACATTGGACAGTTAACATGGTGTTATAAGAAAAAAAAAATCCCCACAGGCTTTTATTTAGATTTACATTCAAAATCTGCCCCTATGATTATTTGTCTAAATCACAGATCAAGGCTCAATCCCTATTTGTAAAATGTGAGTAGCAATTCTATTTCTTGGCAGTTCTGGTGAGATGATATATGGGACACATAGTGAATATTCAGTAGTTGGCAGTGAACTGAGTGCCCTGAGACTCACTTGAAATCTCTCTCTCTCTCTCTCTCTGTCTCTCTCTCTCTCTGTCTCTCTCTCTCTCTCTCTCTCTCTCTCTTTCTCTCTCTCTCTCTCTCTCTCTCACACACACACACACACACACACACACACTCATACTCTTGATTCTAATAGTATTTAACTGGTTATGTGGTTGACAAATGAACTCTTCAATGTCTGTTGGTAGTCAGAGCTTTTAAACTTGATTATAAATGTTTGTAGTTGCCGCACATCTGCTGGTTAAGTTCAGCCTGTGCTCTTCCAGTTTCTGCTAGTGCCACCACTATTGCCTGAGCTATCCAAGTTGGAAACCTTGGCATAATCTTTCTTATTTCTCATCGTTTTGTAATTTTGCTGCCTAGTGGTTATTCCTCTGCAAAGCTAACATTGCATAAAATATTATTACCTGTTATTAGGTAGACAGTTCAGGGAGTACATGGACCCAAACACTAGCTGATATAATAATCACTCTATTTCTGTAATTGTCTTTTGTCAGCATGTATCTGACTTAGAAACTAAACATCATTATAATTTTACAATTATTTTTCTTATTTAATGTCTATTTTCTGATGGTCCCATAAAGGGCAAGCATATATAGACAGTCCCCCCCACCCTCTCAACCTAGGTGGTGTAGTGATGATGGAATGCCTTAGAATAACATTAGTATCAGGATATGAGGTGTGAGCCACTAGCCACCCCTCTACACCTATATCTAAGAGTATGGTATATTCAACAGATACTCATTTTCTAACTCAGCTCATCATCCCTCTTCCACCTTCCTGGGAGCATTATGAGCCCTTGCTCCTGACATTGGGTTTGGACATGTGACTTCCCATGACCAATGACCTGTTAACAGATTTGCCATAGCAAAAAGCTAGACATGTTCTTATGCTTTTGGATTTCGCCTTTTGTACTTCTATCAGTTGTCATGAGTTAGCATGCTCTTAAGTAGCTACTAATTGATGGAGATGCATAACCAGTGCTGGCTCTCTCTGGTCTGTAGTTCTGTACCAAGTCCAGCTGAGCCTACCTACAGCCCAATCCTAGATAACTAGTGTATTTATGACCAAGAAGGAAAGGCATATTGTTTGCTGCCGAGCTGTAGGATAGTTTTTACTCAGTATTGTTGTGGCTGTAGATAAAGGATACAAGAGGATACTGTTTTAAAGATTTTTCCTTAGGCACTGGTTTCAGAGCATTGTCCTTCCATGTAGACTCAGGGCCTTTACCATTTCATAGCACTGGTATGTCACACAACCAGCATCAAAGTAGGTTCCATTTAGGATGGAAATTGTTACAAGGTGTGCAAACAGTACAGATCTGGAAGAAGGTTCTGGTTGACATTGGCTGTTTCCCCAAGCCTGCCTGTCCTTGGAAATTGTTTATAGGAGATTAAGGTAGTGGCTCCCGTTTTTGTTGGATAATATAGTTCTATTTTCTTAGTGGTAAAAAGGGAAGTGAATCCACATTGTCTTTTTAATTATGGAAAGAGCCTATTAACATTCTCTTTTGTTTTTAGAAGTAAACATATAAAGGAAGCTGGAGGAGGCCAAGCACCTTTTTAAAATAATGATTGTCTTGAGCTAATTCCTTCACTATGCCTTCAGCATCATTAGATGCCAACCCTACTGTGTGTCTCATTTGCAGTCAAAATGATTGGAAAGGAAAGCCTGGGGTGCCAGAGACCTCTCTGAGCATAGGGCTCAGAAACCTGGCCATTGTTTAACCTGCTTACCCTCAGCAAGCTGGGGCAAGAGGGGGATGGGGGACAGGACAATAATTCAGTATGTATTGTAATACAGCCTTGAAAAGAGAATACTGAAAAAGAGAAAAAGATACTTTGTCAAAGTCGGGGATTTTCTTAGCATTTTTCTTCTTGTGCACATAATCTTGATCTTTCCCTTTGCTCTGAGCTCCCCCCTCTGGCATTCATGGCATATTTCCTTTTCTGTACTTGCAAACTTCAAAGCTTTCCCATCAAGTCATTTTGCAAATGCTATAGATTGTGCAGTGACAGTAAGGGTGCTTTTGTTTTCTAGAGAGTAGGGTAGAGTAGACTGAAGGCAGAGGAACAGTCTGCAACATTTACTAACTTTGAATCAGTGCAGAATAAAGTCAAAAACCTAACACACCATTTACGGTGCTTTAAAAATACTTTTGAGCTTGTTAACTATTTTTCTGTCCTTGTGTGCCAAGTCTCTTGTGAGATCATGGACAGATCCATCTGGCTCTTTGCTTTTGTAATTAAATCTTTATCATTATTCTGCCATGTCATATTCATTCTCTCTCATTCTCTCTCTCTCTCTCTCTCTCTCTCTCTCTCTCTCTCTCTCTCTCTATCTATCTATCTATCTATGTGTGTGTATGTGTCTCTGTCTCTTTCTGTGTTTTGGAAACTTCAAGTAAGTTCCTGCTGTTTTCTGCTATGTCATATTTCTCTTTAAAAAGATTGGTAACGCCTATTTTTGTTGTTGTTGTTTGTGCTTTTCATTAAAGTACTGTTTTAGATTCTGATTTTCAGTGTAACTTAAATTTCCAGAAACAAAATTTTACCTTTTTAGAGTAAACATTGTAACGATGGAAAATGTGCACTCTGCAATTTTCTAGTTCGGTCTTTTTGTCACAATATACTGAGAACCTTCAGATTTTTTTCTCTTCTTTTTCTTATTTTATTGAAGATAAACTCTTTTCCATACAATATATTCTAATCACTGTTTCCCCACCCTCATCTCCTTCTAGATCCTCTCCACTCCCTACCTATCTAACTCCATGCCTCTTTCTCTCTCTATTTAGAAAAAAAACAGGCAAATAAAAACCAGTCAAATCAGAATAAAAAACAAACACAGAAAAAGAAAACAAAGAAAAAGCAAGAAAAACAGACAGACAGACACACAAAACTTATGAAAACACAAATTCAGAAACTTTAATGATTAATGTGCATCATCTTAAACTTGGTAGTGATACTTCTCTTGAACTTTATCAACATTTCCATTTGTGAGTTATTTAGAGTAGGTCAAAGACTCCTTTTCATTCATGGAGGCATGCATAGTTTCTTCTACCCAGAACTATACTCGCCCCCCTGCCCGTCTTTTATTTCTTTTTAATCTCATTTTGTCTGCTGCTCATGCCATCTGTCTTTTTCTCCTTATGTTGTTTGACTGTAGATCATCTTATCTAGCTACTTACATTTGTCTTACAGGAGCTTTTCAGTTTTTAAGTTGCTCAATTACTGGGATATAAGTTGCAAAGATAAAGAACCAAGGTATTTAGCACTGAATGAAGATGTGCTCAGAAAAGATTCCATAGTATCAAATATGTTAGTTGCTATCTACTGACTATGTACCATATATAAATTTGCCCATGAGATGTTCTTTGTTTTTTTTTTTGTTTGTTTGTTTTTTTTGTTTTTTCAAGACAGGATTTTTTTGTTTAGACATTACTGTCCTGGAACTTACTTTGTAGACCAGGCTGGCCCAGAACTCAGAGATCCACTTGCCTCTGCCTCCTGAGTGCTGGGTTTAAAGCCATGTGTCGCCGCCGCCGCCACCACCACCCAGCTGAAATGTTCTTTGATTACTATTATTCTGAATGGTCCAGGCTGCTAGATAAATTATTACCCACCAGCAGGAGAACTTATTTAAAAACCTTTATTGTAAGGTTCTATATTTCAGTCCTTTTTGCCTGTATTTGAATTAGTTAAATCTTAGGTGCTCCATGGATATCCATTTCTGAGAAACAATACTCCTTTATCTTATTAATTTCCAGGACTATCTAGTTTATGTATATAGTTACTGTTGTCTCTTTGTAATGCTATCTCAGTTTTGTTGACTGGATAAGTAAATGAGCATATTATTTAATTTTCCTGTTGCTGTGAGAAAATACCCTAACAAATCCAAATTAAGTGGAAAAGGTTTATTTTGACTCACAGTTTATAAGAGTCCAGTCCATTATGGCAGCAGGAACTTAAGACAACAGATCATAATTGCATCCATTATCAGGAAGTAGAGAGAGATGAATGCTGGTACTCAGCTCGCTTTCTTCTTTCTATTTAGTTCAGGACCCTAGCTCATGGAATGGTACCATCCATAGTTAGGGTGGGTGTTCCCAATTTAGTTAATCTAAATTAGATAGTCCTTCACAAGCAGTTCGAAGCTTTTCTCCTAGATAATTCTAGATTGTGTCAAGTTGACAGGTTTAACTGTCACAGCGAGCAGTGATGCTTTTGACACTGAAGCATGAGTCTTCTCCCCCCAACCTTCTTTAGTCACATATCTGCTTAGAATCTTTTTACATTTAATAATTTCTTATTGATCTTTTCCCACCTGTGTTAGATATTATGAAACACTAGACTTATATTAGAGGAGATAATTATTATTAATTATTATTGTTATTTAGCAGGTAAAATTCCTCAGGGAAGTGATTCAAGAGATGGTTGCTCTTGTGCCACTCATTGTCTTTATACTTATTTTTTCAAGACAGGGTGTCACTGTAGTGCGTAAGTTGGGCATGCTTGTAATTTTCCCATCTCAGCCTCTCAGATACTGTGATTGTGGATATAAACTACTACAGTAGGCATCTTGGTTATTTTAAAAAGATGATTGTGCCTCATCCCCAGTATTTGTACAAATTAACTGGAGATGTACTGGGTCAAGTTTACAGTGTCTTAGACCTTCATTGTACCTCTTCACTGTTTTAACTGACATGTCTGTAATCAACTATTTGTCCACCTGAGCTTTGGCCTCTAAATGAGAAGATCCTGGAATATGATTCAAGATGTGTTTTTTAGACCAGAGCTGTTATTATTTATACAAATGATGTTATATATGTCATATCCCTTTCCTTTACATGAGTCATGTATATGTATATGGCTTTTAGTTTGCTTTGATTGGTGTGTGGTTATTAATACATACTATGTGTAATGCACTATGAACTGTTAAAAAAATGAAATTCCCTTCAGGTATACTTAGAAAATTTTCATGTAGGAAATGGAACATGTAGTTATTTCAGCTTATGTTTTTAATTACTTCAGAACTGCTTATGGTTTTTCCCCACTAGCTTAATGTCAACCTCCTGGCAGCATATTCCTCAATATAAATTTGTCCATTCACACTATTTATATACTGAGGATGAATTATTGACAAATATTTCAGTGTCTTGACTATGTTTAGGTTGTGTTGGAATGTGAAATGCCTTAATACTTTATTAGGCCAAATAATCATCATGGTAAAGGTGCCATTTAGAGTTTTGTCTATGAATTTAACTTTGCATGTTCTCTAAATACTCGGTAATTTATTTTAAAACAAAATACTGAAAATATTTGTCCAGATTTATATATTTGATATTTTAGAAAAGTATCTCAAATATTCTGTATTATCAGTGTCTTTAGGTATTTTTATTCCAATTATTTGTTTTTTAAATTATCTTTCAGATGTATAAGTGCTTTGCCCTTTGCTATTATTTTATTTATGAGAGAAAAAAATTCCCTGGTGGTGCATTTTTTTCTGCAGAGAAGACATGAGGTTTGGTAGCATTCCCATTGCAGCTCAATGTGATTTCTCGTGTTCTCTCTGGGATTATGAATTGCTTGCTCTGGACTCTTCTAAGAGTATAAGAAGCATACCTCTAGGCTCATGGAGCTCACAGTCTGGCTGAGAGTGTCACTAATTTCACTACTAAAACCCAACATTTCTCTTTCTAACCATGTTAGGACTGATAGGCTACTTCATTATTTTTGCCCACCACTCAGATTTTTCTGTTTTCCCATTTTCCTATGATTTTTCCATAATGAGTTTAAATGAGTTCACAAGTGTGTGAGTTGAATTCTCTTGAAAGGCTCAGCTTCCTATCATCCAGGCCTGCTGATTGGTGTGAGTTCAGTTTTGTCAAGTGTTCCACATCTGCTTTTTGTCACTCGCTATTTTTGCAAAGTCTTCATTCTCTCTAATTATACAAATATGTCTTCTTCATTTTTCTTGTCAAAGACAAATTAAAAAGAATTAGTTTCTGTGCTAGTTTAGTCTTCATTAATTCTGTGCCCTACTCTGTTTTTAGCAGCATTTTTCTTTTCCTAGTCTTCCCCCTGACTCCTTGATAATTTTAAAAGCTTGTCTCCTCATGTCTGACTTACTTGAGTAGCATGAATTAATTTGCTACCTCTGACTCTTTTCTCTAAGTTTTAGCTGACTGTGAGAAGAGACTTTTTCACTTTTCTCCATGTTCAGTTCAGATCTGTCTTTGTCTGTGATATTTGAAGTGCCATTTGTGAAACTACATTAGGTGTTTCTTGTTCATTATCATTTGCCCCAAGAGGAATTTAATCCTACGTGTGTTAATTATTTAATTATCCTAATGATGTCTCATATGGTACCCTGGCCTCTTGCACCGTGATGGAATTATCCTTCATCCCAGGGCTCTTCAGAGTTCCTGATTCTTTAATGTTTGTGCATTTATATTTAAATGGTTTTTGCATTTACATAGTTTATAACTAACTTTCTGTGTTTCCTTTTTTCCCCTTTTTCCTAGGTTTTGTGTGTTCTTTCTCCATTTCTCTGGGTTGCTTATATTTCTGTTTTTTATTTGTGATATTTATACCTTCTCATTGTGTACAGTGCAATGCCTTTTGCTAGTGTGCTCTGGTTTTCAAATTTTAGTAATGGCTATGAGAATCACCTGGAATGTTCAAAGTCCAGATTCTTGGGTCTTAGCTTCAGAGATTCTTATTCATTTCGTTAGTCAGGAGCCTTAATAGCTTGAGTCTTAACTCGAGATGTTTGGATGGTCATAGCACCAACCACACCATAGTATATTGCCACTACATACTCACTGGTTTTTGGCCTGGTCTCCTTTTGCCTTCAGTGCAACAGCCCGGGTTCTTTCCTGTATATTCTTTCATAAATTCTTTTATAATAGGGCTATCTGTAAGATATCATGTTTGATATTCAGAGTATCACATTGTGCAAAGTGTTTAGGGTCTAGGTTTTGCAACATTTCATAATACATTGAGTTGTTTCTTTTTGTCTTCAACTCAAAAACTTCTTTGATTTCTTGGCAAGTACTGGTGACTCAATTGCATTGAATCAGTGTCTTGTAGCATGAATCTTAGAAAGTCTTATTAATAAAAACAAACCTGAGCCAGTTATTGGGGTGAACACTGAATGATCAGAGAAACAAAGCAAGCCACAGCTTCCTCACCTCACCAATTCCTCAGCTGATCCTGTTTCCTCAGACTGGAAGCCTCATAGATCTGACCTGAACTGTGCTGCTCAAAATCCTAAAAGCTTAACCAGCCTCTAGTTCCTTGTCCTCACGCCTTAAATACCTTTCTGCTTCCTGCCATCACTTCCTGGGGTTAAAGGTGTGAGTCACTATGCCTGGCTGTAGTGTGGCCTTGAACTCACAGAGATTCAGATGGATCTCTGCCTCTGGAATGCTAGGATTAAAGGCATGTGCTACCACTGCCTAACCTCTATGTTTAATATTATGGCTGTTCTTTTCTCTGACCCCAGATAAGTTTATTAGAGTGCACAATATTTTGGGGAACACAATACCACCAGTACAATATCTTAGTACTTTTCTGTGGTACTGATGACCCATAAAAGCTGGTATCAGGGGCCTTGGACATTGGAGTTGTGGTCCTAAGCTCCCTTCTTTGTCTGTTTTCTTCTTTTGTCAGATGAGTACAAGTTGACGATACCACACATGGCGCTTTCAGTCAGTGAGCTTAAGTTGCCCCCTCTGTCCCCAAGGTCTTAATGTCAAGTTTAGGGGAAATTTACCATAATTAACAAGTTCTAATATACTAGATCCATCACTTCAGGGAGGTTAAAATGTAAAACAATGTGCATTGTATGATCTGTGAAACTCAGTGCATACATTTGTGTTTCTGTTATATTTACGAGAATATTGTACCATATAGAGCTCCCTTCTGATTACTGACACATGGGACCTGGGAACAAACAAGCCCATCTCACTATTGTGCTCACAAAAGAGTCTCTCTCTCTCTCCCCCCCTCCCCCATCTCTCTCCTCCCCTGTCTCCCTCTCCTTCTCCCTCCCCCCTCCTCTGTATGTGTGTGTGTATGTTCACGAGTGTGCACATGGGTAGGTGTGAGTATGCTGATCCATTTGTGTTTGTGTGGTGGCCAGAGAGTTATATAGCTTATCTTCCTTAATTGTTCTCCATGTTGGATTTTTAGACAGGGTCTCTTATTGAAATTTGAAATCTACTCAGTGGCTAATCTGGTTTGCTAGTGAGTCTCCCATGAATCACCTTCCTCTAATCCCCCAATCCTGGGGTTACAGATATTACCCTGATGTCCGGCTTTTATGTGGGTCTTGAGGATCCAAACCTCAGATTTCTGTGTTTGTAGAGCAAGCATTTTGCCCACTGAGTCACCCGCTAGGCTCTAGTTAAGATTTATTAAATGATAGGAAAACTAGGATTCAGGAAGATAGAACATCAGTCTCTCAGCCCCAATAACCCTTCTTATACTTTCCCTGGACACCCCTCACCATTGAATCATGGCGTGTGTAAAGATTCACAATAGTAATGTCACCAATGGGACCATAATTCAGTGCACCTCTTCATCTACTACTCTATTCTGACATCTCTGAGAACCAAATTCTTTTGAATCATAGCCTCATTGTATCTGTTTCCTTTATCTTATTCTCACTTAAAAGCATTTTAGAAAGCATGTTTAGTGATCAACTAGTATAGTCACTTGCCAGCAGTCCCTAATAACACTGCATGCAAGTCAACTATTTCCAAACCAGGTCCTAGAGTGGGTAACTTCAGCTATATTTTTAGCTTTCCATGAATTATATATAGCCTCTAGGAACTTGAAGTCCTGTTATTTCTCTTCATATTTTCATGTGGTTTTATGGGAGAGAGGATAGCCTATCTAGAGAGCAAAAGGAAAGCAGTACAACCAACTCTGCACTTATAAAGCCCCCACACCATTATCCTTCCCACCAGTTTCCACTTCCTCTGCTTCAAGCTTGGAATTAACTTCATCAGTGTTCATGATTCATATTTATGTTCTACTGGCAGATTTTGGCTGAAATCTTCTATCAGAAAAGTTGTAACATGAACAGATGGTGGTAAATTCCAAATAAATGATATGGACTGTAAGCATCCGAGGAATTAAAACATGCATGTTCCTGTGTATGCAAGTGCCAATTGAGTATGCCCACTGACTCTGGTTCCTGAGACAGGATCCTTGAGCAGAGTGGAATAGAAGGGTATGTTGATCTTCACTGAGTATTCATAGTTAACTGTGTGAAAGGAAAGGAATTTGACCTCATGTCTCTGTTGATTACTAAGGATTGACCACTGACAAGTCTTGTCATAGCACTGAGGGAACATTGGAAGTTGTTGTTGTTGTTGTTGTTGTGTGTATGTGTGTGTGTGTGTGTGTGTCTTGCATTTATTTCATTGTCTGCTGTTTTTAAACCTCTTTTAAGATTGATAGGGATTACTGTCTTAGAAAGGATATACTGGGCATAGTTTTCATGATTAAGTGGAATGTAATAAAACTGAAAGCCTATTTAAAAGCTTTTCTTGAAAAGAGTAGTATGAGATGGAGAAGGACAGTATAAGGACGGGGGAAAAGGGTTATCTGTTAAAGAGACTTATGTCAGGATAATTTATTCATTGCATATACTTCTCCTGGAATATATTATACTATGGGGGATTTAAAGTTATAAAACCTTAGTGTTGTGCTTTAAAGAGCTTCCACTAATAGACATTATCACATGCAAATAGTGATGACATGTTTTGCTTGATGATGAGATTGGGCCAAAGAGCCAGGGAAACAGGATGGAAGGATTCCTCAATTTAGTGGGTGTGATGAAGTCATGTTATTTATGCTTATTTGTAAACTGAAGAAAAGAATCTATTGGGGGTTGATAATGTTAACCTAAAACATGCCCTTGACCAAAAAGGAATGTATTTTTTTTTTTTTTTCTGTTGCCGTGATAAGACACAGAGGAAAAACAACTTGGGGAGAAAAGGGTTTATTTCAGTTCACAGGTTATGATTGTCATCAAAGGAAGCCAGGTCAAGAGCTTAAGGCAGGAATCTGGAGGCAGGAACTGAATGAGAGATTATAGAGGGAGACTGCATAATGGCTGATTGTCTTATACAACCCAGGACCACGTTCCTAGGGATTGTACCACCCATAGTGGGATGGGTCCTCCACATCAATCCCTCCCGCCCCCCTCAGGGTTTCTCTGTGTAACAGCTCTAGCTGTCTTGGAACTTGCTTTGTAGACCAAGTAGACCAGGCTGGCCTTGAACTCATTGAGATCTGTCTGCTTCTGCCTTCCAAGTGCTGGGATTAAAGGTGTGCACCACCACTGCCCAGCATTTATCAAGAAATGCCCCATAGATAGAACTTGATGGAAGCAATTCCTTTGGGGTCCTTCTTCCCAGGTAACTTTAGTTTGTGTCAAGTTAACCAGACCAAACAAAATAATAAACATACAACAATAAACCCAGTCCAATAAGGCCTGTAGTGGTAATGTGATCTGTGGTACAGAATACCTGTCTATGGCACTTTAGGGCTTGTGATGGGATGCATTGAGAAGCAAGGAATGAGACTTAAACACAGTTATTTACCTGTGGGCTTGACTTCACAGGTGCTGTGAACTCACTTTTTCTTCTGTATTTTTGTTTTCCTGTATCTCAGGCATAGATGTAGCTTTGGAGCCTCTTCCTAGCACATGGGCTATTTGTAATAGTAGAAGAAAAGCTGTGTTTTTCAGCTGAGGACTGAGGAGAACCTAGAGAGGCCCTGAGCCTTAGGCTAAATGAACACTAGAAACAAGCACATACTGTGAAAATTTCACATCTTCGTTCATCAGAGAACAGCTAAGTAGCCTTCAATGAAATCAGAAAACAGGCCTAAAAGGTAAAACTTGATATGTGAACTGCATCGTAGTTTCCTGTGTTTGTCATCAGTCATTCTGTGCTAGAAATTCAAAGCTCATAAACCCTATGTGACTTTCCTATCTATAATCAGTTAGAGGGATATAGAATCCAATGGATCTTCTCTGATGAATTGTTTGTTTCTATTGCTCTGTAGATCATACTGCTTGCTCATTCTGTCCATGGTGGCATCAGTGGGTGATATGAATGACCTTTAGTAAAGTTTACTCATCTTCTTGGCTTGATAAAGGGCCAAGATTAATCATAGTACCTATAGGGTAAAAGGGCCAAGGAAAGAACATCCTGACCCTGACTTGACCCTAAGCCCAAGACCAGGGCCAAGAAACAGAATCCATCAATCCATGAATTTGCCTCAAGATCAGACTACAGAATTCCAACAGTCTCTGAGCTTGCCCTAGAGTCTAATCCTAGAACCCTACCTGTGGGGCATTTATCCACCAACTCCACAGCTCCCCAGAGTTTTCTTGAGTGCCAGCAGCAGGAAATATTAGATAGAAGGATTTATTGCAGATAATCTTGCGGAGATAAACAGAAAATAAAGGATAGCCTCTAGAGGGCCTGGAACCTATTCCAACAGGACCTGACTGTCTCTACCCCAGGGTTTTTATAGAGATGCCAAGCGGTGGAGCAAAAGACCTCCTCCCCTAGCACAGCCAAGTGCAGACCATCTCAGACACCTGCACTCAGGCCCGTTGTCCTGATCATCCTCTATTTGGACCTGCTGGGTAAAGCCACGAGGAACCCGAGAACGGGCTCCCACACAGTACCAATCCTTAAGTTTGCTCCAAGATCAGGCCACAAAAATCTCACCAATCCCAGACCACCCTGGAAAGCTCTGCCCCCACTTAAACAAAACAAAAGAAAACAAAACCCCACCAAGAAACCCTATATAAAGGCTGCCTTCTCTTTGTTCATTGTTGCTTCTTTCCCTTAGAGAGGCAGCCACCCTCCTGGGGCTTTTCCTTCCCAATAAATCTCTTGTGTGAGGTGTGACTTTGTGGTATTCCTTTGCTTCTGATTTCCAGGATACCTTTCAGAGCAGAGCTGTAGCACTTCCATAGGAGAAACCTTTCTCTTTAGAGTGTAACACTTACAGTACCTAAAGCCCCTAAGACCCCATTCTTACTTCTTTCATGTCTTTATAAGAAGGTCAGCTGAACAGAACATCTTAAAACGGGAATGTGTGGGTAAGCGAGGTAGGGTCTTGTATTCTTGAAAAGTACGAACTATCTAAAATGATCCTATAGCCAGAGGATGATGGGATGAACCATATCCCTTATTATGGACATTGCTCCTGGACCAAGCCTAAGTGACAGGCCTCAGGTACTGTGTGGTTTAGGGAATTATGAGGACTTTATCTTTTCTTGGGTCTTGAGACCTGGGGCTAAAAGCTGAGCTGCCAGCCCAGTCTTCTTAAGAGGAGGATCTTAAGAGCTTACTCTCAGGTATAGGATGGCTAGTGGTTCCACCTGAAGGGTTCTTTAAGAGAAGGCAAAATATAAAGTCAGGCTGGCTGACCAAAGGAGTTTTCAGTTCAAGGAACGGAGACCCTGAATTAGAGACAGAAGCCTGAAGAGCTCCAGTCTTTCTTATTCTCAACTATGTCTGCATTTAAACACATACTTACGTATTTGGAGAACAGTATTTATTAAGGACTTGCTTTATACACATGATTTTCCACATGTTGGAGCCATGGTGATGAGCAAGGTGTTTCTGATATCTTTCATGAAGTTTACATTCTAGTCAAGAGATGGAAGCCATAAACACGTACAGAGATTAGAGTGAATTCCCTTCCCCATGATCTTCTATGACAAAGGTAAAATTTGGGGAAGAGCATTGTAGAAGAACAAATGATTGTGTGGCTTGTTTAGGAGGTGTCTTCTTTAACCTAGAATGATCATCAGGCTGTCTTTGAAGAGATGTCGTCTAAGTTGAGTCCTGAGTGGTGGGGAGTAATACACGTTTCAGCTGGGAGAAGAAAGACTAGAATTGGGGCTGGTAATTTGGTAACATTGGTATGACCAAAACACAGTTTGGGGTGCTTGTGACAGATGATACAGAGCTTGGTGAGAGAGGAGAGGTCTGGGTTGATAAAATGAAAAGTGTTGTTGGACAGACTGTTTTTTTTTTTTTTTTCAAAGAATGCAACACATCTTTGCATCATTAAACAAATAGTTCCACACTACAAACAAATGTAACATACCTTAAAATAATGTTCTACAGCATTGACAGACTGTCTTTAAGTCTCAGAAGTAAATATAATTTTATGCTCACACTTTTGGGTTACTCTTTTTTTTTTTTAATCCTTTTTTTTTTTTTTTTTTTTTTGGTTTTTCGAGACAGGGTTTCTCTGCGTAGCTTTGCGCCTTTCCTGGAGCTCACTTGGTAGCCCAGGCTGGCCTCGAACTCACAGAGATCCGCCTGCCTCTGCCTCCCGAGTGCTGGGATTAAAGGTGTGCGCCACCATTGCCCGGCCTTGGGTTACTCTTTTTAATGATATCTCCTTCTGAGAGATCAACTGCATATGGGTTTTTATTAAGTGCTGGGTATCAAACTCATAGTGTAGTCCCTGTTAAATAAGTTCTTTATGCTTACTTGAATAGAAATGTGACCTACCACTTTGTAAGCCAGTTTAACTTTTTTTTTTAAAAAAGTTAAAAATTGAAAGTTAGAAGGGAGATACACTGTTTGAATAGATAATGGTGCGCCTAAAAAGCCATGGATTCCAGTGCCAAGTATGAGGTACCTCCTTCTGGGTTGTTGGTTAGGGAGGCCCCAGGTGCTCCCAAAACTGATCATGCTCTTGTCATTTTTCTAGGTTGCCCACCACAGTGTTAATTGATGTCACAACATAGCCATTGCAACCATGTTGTCATAGCATCTGTGTTTTCCCATACTGAGCCTATACAAGATTGGGACTGTTATCTGCCAGTCGGGTATCAGGCGAGGGCCCAGACGGTCTTACTCCTTTCTGCTAAACTACTGGCTGCTGGTGGATTCTGGAGGGGTAACAGTTACTATCTTTACTTGTAGACTGTCTCTTGCGCTCCCTGCTTCAGTGGCTAGCTCCCAGCCCACGGTCTTGGTTGGCCCTGGCCAAACTCATAAAATAAATAAAAATACAAGAATGTGGGAAAAGGACCTGTAGGGATAAAAGAGTGGCTGACAAAGGTGTGGGGTTTATGAGATGGTAGGGGTAAGAGTAATCAGACGACTTTATCTACATGTACTTAATTGACAAAGAACAAATTCAATAAAAAAAATAGTTATTTTTATTAAGTGGACCTTAAGGGGTTCTAGTGTGACTTTGCATATATATTTGTTTCCATATTCCTGGATCTTATGTTTATTGATTTATAAATTCCTTCTGCCATATACTTGATGGCTGAAAGACAGTTTCTCTCAACTTATATCCTGGCAAGTTGAAATTTTGTAAACTCATTATAGAATTTATTCAAGTGTGTACATGCAATCATAGGTTTCTCATCTTCAGGATTTATTGAGTCCCTCAAATCTCTTTCTTAGTAAATACTGTGTTTGAAAATGATTGCTTAAACATATGTAATGTGCTTTTCAGCTAACATATGTCTAGGGTTCCAAAGCCCTGTGTGGGTGCTATACTTTTTTCTTTTCAGGTGTGTGAGGGAAGGCTTGGGAATACAGAGTGAGGGTATAGACAATACAACTGAAAACTGTTGGTGGTATTAGAATCCATGGCTTTACTTCATCTAATAGATCTCTGCCATCACCTCAGTGGGTTTTAGCCTTGGTTGTACTTTAGAATCATTGTGGGAAGCAAACCAAAACAAAAACCAACAAAAATCATCCCCTGCCTCATTCTAGAGGCCTGGAAAATGATATTTACAAACAAGACAAAAATCCTTTCCACGTAATTCTAATGTGTGGGGTGATTGTGAGATTCTATCCTGTATCATGCTACTTTTTTTCTGGAATTTTCTTAATTCTGAGGGATTATTGAGCCAACCAGGACACTGTCTACATTACCTTGGAAAGGAGACTCCCACCTCCTTTTTCTGACAAAGTCTAAAAAAGAGCATATATTCAAAAGAATGAGATTTTACCATTTTCAGGAAAATGAATGGACTTTAGAGATCATTATGTTAGTGAGATAAGACAGAAAGACAAGCATCATGCATTTTCTTTCATGTGAGATCAAGATCCAACTAATACATGTGCATATACATCTATATGTATATACATATATATGTATGTATGTACATATATATATGTGTGTGTATATATATGTGTGTATATATATATATGATAGAAAACCAGAAGAGGGACTATATACTTATTTTAATAATTCATGCTTTTCTCTTTATAAATGTAGTTAAATGACTATTATAGAGGTGTTTGGAAATAAAAATTTGAGAAAAGTCCAGAACCCCACATTCTTGGGATATTTTTATCTTTTACTTTATTTTTATGTTCATTTATTTTAAAATACTGGATTCTTCTCCTACTTACTTTGAAGCATGCTTAATACAGGCCCAGTCACAGAATTCAGACCAAAGAAGAATTAATTAAAATCTGATAATAATTCAAATAGTTTAGTATGAGATTTAAAGATGTGAAAAATTAATTCTCAAGTTCCCAAGAAAAACCCACAAATAACAAAATTACAACTTACGTTTTCTATCTTACTCTTTTAAAGAAAGAGAAAAAGTATGCACCTTTGATTTGCTAAGTCTGAACTGCTTTACCAAATGTGTTTAAAACAGGTCAGCCACTGTCAGTAAGTGGTAGAAAGGATGATACTGGGGTTGCCTAAAATACTTTGGTTGTGGCTCAACCTCTGGGCAGGGGCACCAGGAAGGAGGTGCAGCTCAGGGTTTCCTGTGGAGCCTGCTGTGTCCCAGAGTCTGCACAGCATGCTCAGCACATTCTAACAAGTTGGATTACTAACACTGGGCCTGGGGAAAGTCATCAGTGGATCTCACGTTTCATAACTCCTTATCCTTAAAGTTGGAATTTCCTCTCCTTCTTGGTAGCCTCAAGTGTTTTCCCCCTGTAATGAGTGGAATTGTATTACTAACCTGTGAAACTGATCCCTCTGGCCATAGCTCCACAAGTCTTTTTCATATTCATTCAGAATAAAGTGGAATTATACTGGTTAAGGTGAGTCATCATGGGGATTTGATTATTGAGACAGGGGACACACAGGAAGAATGATATTTGACAGCAGAGGAGGAATGTGGAATAATATTTCCATAGGCCAAGGGATGCAAAGCATTGCTGGCAACCCCCAGCAGCAGGAAGACTCAAAGACCAGTCCTCCCCAAGAGAACAAGGCACAATGAAATAAATAGTCAGGGAGCCTTCATCCCCTAGAGCCACAGACAACATGGTCCTGCTGATATCTTGATTTCAGATACTCAGCTTCTAAAGCTGAGAGGATGCATTTCTGTCTTAAGTCACTCAGTGGACTTCATTATGCCAATTGTTGAAGCCTAATAGATTGCCCCAAACTCGGACTTCTTGTTTTCTAGTCTCTAAAATGTGAGGGTTTATTTGTTTCTAAAGCACACTCTTTTCATTTAAAAACTCTGCAGTCATTGTTTCAGAGTTTTCTGCCTTGTAGTGGTATAGTGTTTAGTGGTATAAAAACTTCGCAACTCTTCAGACTTTTTTCTTTTTATAAGGTCTTTATTTTGCTCCTCTCCCCACTTCTGGTGTATGAGATTGCTTCACAAAGATTATGTTCCTAGCTAAGGTTATTCATTGACCCAGTTACTCTAAATACCAAATATGGCAAACTCTTGTTTTATTCTTAACATTTTCCCTTTAATAAAGATTTTCCCATTCTTATTCATATTTTCTGTCCCCTTTCCTCCTCCTCCTCCTCCCTCTCTTTTTCTGTTTCTGTAATTTTGAGGCTAAAACCCTGTTCGCACAATCTTCCTATTTACTGTCCGTTCTCAGTCTTTTCAGTCTTATTACTGTGCTTTTCATGTTCCTTGGAGAGCATATCTGAAAAATTTTTGTGCCTCTGATTTTATTTTATGTGATATCAATTATTATTAATCTTGTGCCTTTTTTAATGTGTGTATATATATATATATATATATATATTATTTTACAATACCATTCAGTTCTACATATCAGCCATGGGTTCCCCTATTCTCTCCCCTCCCACCCCTCCCGTTACCCCCAGCCTACCCTCCATTCCCACCTCCTCCAGGACAAGTCCTCCCCCGAGGACTGCGATCAACCTGGTAGACTCAGTCCAGGGAGGTCCAGTCCCTTCCTCCCAGACTGAGCCAAGTGTCCCTGCATAAGCTCCAGGTTTCAAACAGCCAACTCATGCAATGAGCACAGGACTTGGTCCCACTGCCTAGTTGCCTCCCAAACTGATCAAGCCTATCAGCTGTCTCTCCTATTCAGAGGGCCCGATCCAGCTGGGGTCCCTCAGCCTTTGGTTCATAGTTCATGTGTTTCCATTCATTTGGCTATTTTTTTTCAATAATTGAGTAAAACTGAAATTTATTATAAGTCACAGTCGTCCTAGGGACCTCCATGCTATATATATAGCCTCTATGGTTCTATGGGTTGTGGTCTGATTGTTCTTTATTTTATATCTAGAATCCACCTATGAGTGAGTACATACCATAACTGTCTTTCTGGGTTTGGGTTACCTCACTCAGGATAATTTTTTCTAGTTCTATCCATTTGCCTGCAAATTTCATGCTTTCATTGTTTTTCTCTGCTGAGTAGTACTCCATTGTGTATATGTACCACATTTTTTTTTCATCCATTCTTCCGTTGATGGGCATCTAGGTTGTTTCCAGGTTCTGGCTATTACAAATAGTGCTGCTATGAACATAGCTGAGCATGTATCTTTATGGTATGAATCAGCATTCCTTGGGTATATGCCCAAGAGTAGGATGGCTGGGTCTTGAGATAGTTCGATTCCTAATTTTCTGAGAAACTGCCATACTGATTTCCACAGTGGTTGTACAAGTTTACATTCCCACCAACAGTGGAGGAGTGTTCCCTTTGCTCCGCATCCTCTCCAACATTGGTTGTCATTGGTGTTTTTGATCTTAGCCATTCTAGCAGGTGTAAGGTGGTATCTCAGAGTCGTTTTGATTTGCATTTCTCTGATGATTAAGGATGTTGAGCATTTCTTTAAATGTCTTTCAGCCATTTGTGATTCTTGTTTTGTGAATTCTCTGTTTAGCTCTTTAGCCCTTTTTTTTTTTTTTTTTTGGTTTTTCGAGACAGGGTTTGTCTGTGTAGCTTTGTGCCTCTCCTGGAACTCACTTGGTAGCCCAGGCTGGCCTCGAACTCACAGAGATCCACCTGGCTCTGCCTCCCAAGTGCTGGGATTAAAGGCGTGCGCCACCACTGCCCGGCTAGCCCATTTTTTAATTGGACTGTTCAGTACTTTGATGTCGAGTTTCTTGAGTTCTTTATATATTGTGGAGATCAATCCTCTGTCAGATGTGGGGTTGGTGAAGATCTTTTCCCAATCTGTTGGCTGTCTTTTTGTCTTATTGATTGTGTCTTTTGCCCTGCAAAAGCTGCTCAGTTTCGAGAGGTCCCATTTATTAATTGTTGTGCTCAGGGTCTGTGCTGTTGGTGTTTTATTTAGGAAATGGTGTCCAGTGCCAATGCGTTCAAGAGTGCTTCCTATTTTCTTTTCTATTAAGTTTAGTGTAACTGGATTTATGTTTAGGTCTTTGATCCACTTGGACTTGAGTTTTGTGCATGGTGACAGATATGGATCTATTTGTAATCTTTTACATATTGAATCCAGTTATTCCAGCACCATTTGTTGAAGATACTTTCTTCGTTCCATTGTATAGTTTTGGCTCCTTTGTCAAAAACCAGGTGTTCATATGTGCATGGATTAATGTCAGGGTCTTCAATTCGATTCCATTGGTCCGTATGTCGGTTTTTATACCAGTACCAAGCTGTTTTTATTACTATAGCTCTACAGTAGAGTTTGAGGTCCGGGATGGTGATGCCTCCAAGGGTTGCTTTATCGTATAGGATTCTTTTAGCTATCCTGGGTCTTTTGTTTTTCCATATAAAGTTGAGTATTTTTCTTTCCAAGTCTGTGAAGAATTGTGTTGGGATTTTGATGGGGATTGCATTGAATCTGTAGATTGCTTTTGGTAAGATTGCCATTTTTACTATGTTAATTCTACCTATCCATGAGCATGGGAGATCCTTCCATTTTCTGATATCTTCTTCAATTTCTTTCTTTAGAGATTTAAAGTTCTTATCAAAAAGGTCCTTCACTTGTTTAGTTAGTATTATCCCAAGGTATTTTATATTATTTGTGGCTATTGTAAAGGGTGATGTTTCTCTGACTTCTTTCTCAGCCCTTTTATCATTTGTGTATAGGAGGGCTTCTGATTTTTTTGAGTTGATCTTGTATCCTGCCACTTTACTGAAGGAGTTTATCAGCTGTAGGAGTTCTCTGGTAGAGTTTTTGGGTTCACTTATGTATACTATCATATTATCTGCAAATAGTGAAAGTTTGACTTCTTCCTTGCCAATTTGTATCCCTTTGATCTCCTTTTGTTGTCTTATTGCTCTAGCTAGAACTTCTAGTACTATATTGAAAAAGTATTGGGAGAGTGGACAGCCTTGTCTTGTTCCTGAATTTAGTGGTATCACTTTGAGTTTCTCTCCATTTAATTTGATGTTTGCTGTTGGCTTGCTATAAATTGCTTTTATTATGTTTAGAAATGTTCCTTGTATTCCTAATCTTTTTAAGACCTTTATCATGAAGGGGTGTTGGATTTTGTCAAAGTCTTTTTCAGCATCTAAGGAGATGATCATGTGGTTTTTTTCTTTCAGTTTGTTTATATGGTGTATTACATTGACTGATTTTCGTATGTTGAACCATCCTTGCATCCCTGGGATGAATCCTACTTGGTCGTGATGGATGATTGTTTTGATGTATTCTTGGATTCGGTTTGCCAATATTTTGTTGAGTATTTTTGCATCAATGTTCATGAGGGAGATTGGTCTGTAGTTCTCTTTCTTTGTTGCATCTTTGTGTGGTTTGGGTATCAGGGTAATTGTAGCCTCATAAAAAGAGTTTGGTAGTGTTCCTTCTGTTTCTATTGTGTGGAACACTTTGAAGAGGATTGGTATTAGTTCTTCTTTGAAAGTCTGGTAGAATTCTGCACTGAAACCATCTGGTCCTGGGCTTTTTTTAGTTGGGAGACTTTTGATGACTGTTTCTATTTCTTTAGGGGTTATTGGTCTATTTAAATGGTTTATCTGGTCTTGATTTAATTTTGGTATGTGGTATTTATCCAGAAAATTGTCCATTTCTTCCTGGTTTTCCATTTTTGTGGAGTACAGGTTTTTGAAGTATGATCTGATGATTCTCTGGATTTCCTCATTGTCTGTTGTTATGTCTCCCTTTTCATTTCTTATTTTGTGAATTTGGGTGCTCTCTCTTTGCCTTTTGGTTAATTTGGCTAGGGGTTTGTCTATCTTGTTGATATTTTTCAAAGAACCAACTCTTTGTTTCATTGATTTTTTTGTATTGTTCTCTTGTTTTCTATTTCGTTGATTTCAGCCCTCAATTTGATTATTTCCTGGCGTCTATTTCTCCTGGGTGAGTTTGTTTCTTTTTGTTCTAGAGCTTTCAGTTGTGCTGTTAATTCATTGGTATGGGATTGCTCCATCTTCTTCTTCTTCTTCTTTTTTTTTTTTTTGCTCCATCTTCTTTATGTGTGCATTTAGAGCTATGAATTTTCCTCTTAGCACTGCTTTCATAGTGTCCTATAAGTTTGGGTATGTTGTACTTTCATTTTCATTGAATTCTAGGAACTCTTTAATTTCTTTCTTTATTTCTTCCTTGACCCATTGATGTTTCAGGTGGGCATTATTCAGTTTCTATGAGTTTGTGGGTTTTCTATACTTTTTGTTGTTGTTGAGGTCTAACTTTAAGGCATGGTGGTCTGATAAGATACAGGAGGTTATTCTAATTTTTTTTGTATCTGTTGAGATTTGTTTTGTGTCCAAGCATGTGGTCAATTTTTGAGAAGGTTCCATGGGGTGCTGAGAAGAAGGTATATTCTTTTGTGTTAGGATGGAATATTCTGTAGATATCTATTAGGTCCATTTGAGTCATAACATCTGTTAGGTCCTTTATTTCTTTGTTAAGTTTCAGTCTGGTAGATCTATCTTTTGGTGAGAGTGGTGTGTTAAAATCTCCCACTACTAATGTGTGGGGTTTGATGTGCGTTTTAAACTTTAGTAATGTTTCTTTTATGAATGTGGGTGCTTTTGTATTTGGAGCATAAATGTTTAGAATCGAGACTTCATCTTGGTGGATTTTTCCCGTGATAAATATGTAATGTCCATCCTGGTCTCTTTTGATTGATTTTAGTTTGAAGTCTACTTTATTAGATATTAGGATAGTTACACCAGCTTGTTTCTTAGGTCCATTTGCTTGGAAAGCCTTTTCCCAGCCCTTTACTCAGAGGTAGTGTCTGTCTTTGAAGTTAAGGTGTGTTTCTTGTATGCAGCAAATGGATGGGTCCTGTTTTCTTATCCATTCTGTTAGCCTGTGTCTTTTTATAGGTGAGTTGAGACCATTGATATTGATGGATATTAATGACCAGTGATTGTTAATTCCTGTTATTTTTTGTGGTTGTGTTGTGTTGTCCTTCTGTGGTGTATGTTGGTGTGGGATTATCTATTGCTTGATTTTTCATGGATGTGTTTAGCTTCTTTTGGTTGAATTTTCCCTTCTAGTGCTTTTTGTAGGGCTGGGTTTGTGGACAGGTATTGATTAAATCTGGTTTTATCCTGAAATATTTTGTTTACTCCGCCTATGGTGATTGAGAGTTTTGCTGGGTATAGTAGTCTGGGTTGGCATCCGTGGTCTCTTAGTGTCTGCATGAGGTTTGTCCATGATCTTCTAGCTTTCATAGTCTCTATTGAGTAGTCTGGTGTTATTCTGATGGGTTTGCCTTTATATGTTACTTGGTCTTTTTCCTTTGCTGCTCTTAATATTTTTTCTTTGTTCTGTGTGTTTAGTGTTTTGATTATTATGTGGCGAGGGGACTTTTTTTTTGGATCCAGCCTATTCGGTGTTCTGTAAGCTTCTTGTATCTTCATAGGTATTTCTTTCTTTAGGTTAGGAAAGTTTTCTTCTATGATTTTATTGAATATATTTTCTGTGCCTTTGAGTTGGTATTCTTCTCCTTCTTCTATCCCTGTTATTCTTAGGTTTGGTCTTTTCATGGTGTCCCAAATTTCCTGGACATTTTGTGTTATGACTTTTTTTGTCTTTAGTGTTTTCTTTGACTGACAAATCTATTTTCTCTATAGTGTCTTCAGTGTCAGAGATTCTCTGTTCCATCTCTTGCAATCGGTTGGTTATGCTTGTTTCTGTAGTTCCTGTTCGTTTAGTCAGGATTTCTATTTCCAGCATTCCCTCAGCATGTGTTTTCTTTATTGTCTCAAATTCATTTTTCAGATCTTGGAATGTTTCTTTCATCTGTTTAATTGCTTTTTCTTGGCTTGATTTGATTTCTTCCCATTTTTTGTTAGTTTTTTCTTCCATTTCTTTAAGGGAGATTTTTTATTTCCTCTTTAATGGAGTTTTTCATTTCCTCTTTAAGGGAGTTTTTCATTTCCTCTGTAAGGAATGTTTTTATTCCCTCTTTAAGGTAGTTTTTCATTTCCTCTTTAAGGAAAGTTTTTATTTCCTCTTTGAGGGAGTGTTTTAATTCTTCTTTAAGGGCCTCTATCATGTTCTTAAAGTCATTTTTAGGGTTGATTTCTTCTCTTTCTTCTGTCATGGTACGTTTAGGTATTGCAGGTGTAGAATAACTAGGTTCTGATGTTGCCATATAGGTCTTTATGCTGTTGCCTGTATTTTTGCACTGGCGTCTACTCATCTCTTCCTCTGTGCGGTGCAGGTGGTGTCTGTGTCTGAGAGTGCCTCTCTTGTTCTAATTTTTAGTCTTGGTTTAGTAGGGGTTCTTGGTTAAATTGGTGCTATTGGGCTATTTCTTCAGGGGCAGCTGATTTCAGTCGGTGAATTATATACTTATGATTCTGGTGATCTGGTTTGGTGGCTGGGTAGCGCCTTCTTCTGTGTTCCCAGGTCACGTTTTGTTCATTTGTCAACTCCTCAGATGATCTTGTTTCTTCAGACTTCCAACTGTAGGCATCTGAATCCTCTCCCAGATGGGTTTCAGCTGAGTAGGGTAGTCTCACCAACACCTCCAAGTTGTTGGGTTTCACAGGATCAGCAGCTGGGCCCTGGGTTGTCCTAAGACGATGTGTTCAGATTCGTTCTGGTTCCGACCCACAGAGATAGCTTCTTCCCCAGGTGTTGGGGTTAGGGGCGTCCCTGTTCCAAGCTGCATCTGCTTGTCTCCGTCCCTGGGCCTGTCTACCTCTGCGGGCCGCCACCAGGCCTGTATGTCTCTGCCGGCTGCTGCCAGGCCTGTATGTCCCTGTGGGCCGTTGCCGCCGGGCCTGTCTACCTCTTCGGGCCGCCGCTGGGCCCATCTACCTCTGCGGGCCGCCGCCTCAGGCCTACCTGCATCTGCTTGTCTCCGCCGCTGGGCCTGTCTCTAACATTGTGCCTTTATTGTGACTTCTGTTATAACTTTTTTTTTTTTCCAGGCAATCCTTTTTAACTTTCCTTGGTTCCCTTTCATTTGATAACAATAACTTTTTTCAGCTAGTTTTCCCTTGAAAGGTTTCTTCTTACTGTTGCAAGAAACCATTTGTTTTATGTGCTACTATGGCTATCAGGGTTTATTGAGAACTTCTTGATTCTAGTTTGTTGCAGTGGCAACCCCCCCCCCCCCCACTTTCTTTTTTCTTGTTTACTCCCTTTCACAGGATAACAACTCTATCCAGAACCATTGTTTGCCCACTGTTGGAATGCTTCTTAGCTTATTGCCTAAATATCCAGGAGATAATTAAATAAATTATTTCCTGAGCTTTACTCTTGAAATCAGTTTTATGAGTATACAGAAAAAAACCTGAGTATTCAAATAAAAATCAGTTTTCATGATTACTTTTTCTTTATCTATGATACTTTTCAAGAAGTGATTATATTGTCAGAGTTCTTTTTCTTTTCTTTTTTTTTTTTTTTTTGCTCTTCTTGCTTTCAGGGAACTTCTTTAGTTTGAACTCCTCTTCTAATGGACATGGGACAGTTGGTGTTTGCATGAGGAGGGAAGTGAGCAGGGAGGGCCAGTAGCCTTTCAAGCCAGCATCATTGTTGTTCAGCATTGCTTCTTTGGGATATAGAGAAAGAGGGAGAGGCTTTCTCTACCTTTTCTACACAAGCAGGTGGCTTTCCCTTGGAACAGCATCATTAAATCATTACATTAAGCTTTAAGTCTGTTCCATCAGCCTTGGACTTAGTGGGGATTCATTAAACATTCTGGCAGTGGCTGCGTTTGGATCTAGATTTTGGCATTGTGAGTTGTTTTTATGTTTCTTTTTCATTTATAAGTCTTTTAATGGGTGTGTGGGTGAGATTGTGGGGTACTACTACTCATTAGATTACATTTTAACATTTAAACTTCTCTCAATTCTAATTGTAGATTGCCAATTAAGTTGTAAATTAGAAGAATATTGTCCTTTATTTTATTTTCTTTATCCATAAATGGGATTTTAAAATTTAAATGTATATGGTAAATATGGGCCAACATGTTTAGGAAGTCAGAAATGTTTCTAATATTTTTTATATTAATATAAGAAAAATTATATTCTTGAATGATCTTCTGCATTTCATAGGCTCACGGTATTTAATATTTTCACTTTATATGTTCTCTACACCTTCATTTCTGGAAATTAATTATGTAAAATTAAAAATATATTGTATGTATATAGGTATTTTGCCTGCATGTATGTTTGTGCACCATGTGTGTGCCTGGTGCCCACAAAGGCTAAAAGAGACCATCAGATTCCCTGGAGCTGGAGTTACAGAGAGTTGTGAGCCATCAAGTGCATCCTGGGAATCAAGCCTGGATTCTCTGGAAGAGTAGCTAGTGCTCTTAACTGCTGAAATCTCTCTCCAGATGATAGGCATGACTTATTTAAATACCCTGGGCAAGATAAGAAGGTTGGAGATTTCAGTGTTAGAATGGTTACTTACGGGGAGGGGCTTGGTCCTGCCTCAACTTCCTATGCCAGACTTTGTTGACTCCCCAAGGGAGACCTTACTGTTTCTAAGGAGTGGATGGGGGGTGGGATGGGGGAAGGTGGAGGGGGCAGAAGAGGAGGAGGGAGGGGGATCTGGGATTGGTATGTAAAGTGAAAAAAAATTTTTTTTAATGAGTGAATGAATGAATGAAGAAAAACTCCACTTAAAGAAAGGATAGGAATTTAGACTTATCATTTAAACTACTAGCTTAGGAACAAATGAAACTGCTCTGATTCTGATGTCCGTTCAGTAAGATTCCTAGCATGGTGCTGATTTCAAGTTTGTTAATGTAGACTTGCTCAGTTTATAACTCATTAGTGGATGGGAAGAGGTCAGTTATTTTGAATTAAATGACAACATTATGCTGTGACAGATACAGAGATGTACTGTTTGGCTATTACCTTTCTTAATCAAAATATTTTCTGATGGGGCAAAAAAAAAAAAAACATGCAACTAAGTTTATGGTCCAAATCACTGCTTAGTAGTGTTGATGTTATTAACAGGATGGTTGCCTTCTGTCTTCCCTATTGAGAGGAGTTGAGGGTCTGGTTATCATTCTGATTGCTGATTAGTTTTTCTGATGAAAGGAATTCGGGAGAAGCCAAAGACAGAAGAAGAAAGATTGAAAACATTGGGAGAGACCGAAAAAAATGGTCCCCACATCAATATCAGCATGTCTCTCATGTGTACATTTAGAAAGATGTTTATTTTTAGGTAGTTTCGGTAGCAAGAGAATTTGTACCTTAGGATTTGGAAATGGGGTGGTGGTTGTGTGTTGATAATAAGCAGTAAATCTGAGGAGAAATCTGACGACTAGAGGGGAGCAGCCCAGGCTTCTAGAAAACACAAGAATCTTCCACCTTCAACACCCTCTGCCATCTTCCTGTCTCCACTAACTAAGTTCTCTGCCCATCTTTTATATTGAAGTTACATACATATCTTCTCTATAAAAGTTATTTTTAGCTAGGTTGTCTTGATTCTCCCCTACTGTGGATTGTTGACAGCAGCCGAGAGTAAGGCAAGTCCCCTGTGGAAACATGTTCTTAGTAATAATGACAAAAGAACCCACAAACCGTGACATATGCCAACTACTAACCTTTCTTTATACTATGAGCAAATGATTAATATGTAGACATTTGAAATATACATCTCTTTAAAATTTGGCCATGAGAGGTTAGTTGTTCACATCTATGGTCCATTCCTATTTTCCCCTCTGTTCAAGTGTCTTATAATGGCATCACTAGTTATTTATCAATTTTCTTTCCGTTATGTAAAGTCTGCCTGTGTCCACCCCGTTAGTCTGTAAGCTTATCATGACATATGTACATGGAAAGGAATGTTACCTTTTCTGGAAGGAGCATAAGCTATAAATATGAATGAGGCTTTAAAAGAGCCTTACATAAATCACTAAGAAAAATCTGGAGTCAACCACGAGACTATAAAAATCACCGTGAATTATAAATAATGCAACAAGGTTACAGAAATCATTTCATGTGAAAGCCAATGTATATTTCCACTTGCTACAGTAAGGCTCAGTGAGTTTAATAATATTGGTTGACCGGATTGTATGTAGAATACTATATAGTAGAAATCTGCATACTAAAGTTCTTGGAGATAATTGATGATATGGAGCACTGATGCTTACTAAATAGCAGAGATTGCATTTACTCTGCATTGCTGTGAGGTATCAAAATAAATCTCTCTGTCACTTGCTGATTGTAACTTTATACATGTGTGTGTATATATATAAATAAATTATATGTATAAATTATATAAACATATACTTTTTTTTCCTGGTAAGGTCTGTTTTGTATAGTTCAGGCTGCCTTTAAACTTGCTCTGTAGCCAGGCTCAAATGTGTGGTCTTTCTTCCTCAAACTCAAGGTCCTGTGCTTATAGGCATGTACAACCCATACCTGGCTTCCTCTTTCTGACTTCTCTTGGTCAGTAGTATGCAGACTTTTTTTTCCCCTGAGACAGGGTTTCTCTGTGTGGCTTTGTGCTTTTGGTGGAACTCACTCTGTAGTCTAGGCTGGCCTCGAACTCACAGAGGTCTGCCTGGCTCTGCCGCCCCCCCCCCCCCCCCGAGTCCTGACATTAAAGGCGTGTGCCACTACTGCCTAGCGTTAGTATGCAGATTTTAAAGTCTTTGAAAATCAAAGTCTGTATTCAAGCCTTCTTCTTTGATTTAGTTAAAGTATTTTCCCCTGAAACTAGTGATGACTTTTATGGCACTTATATATAAAGAACCCAAATAATTTACCTAAGCATTTATTGTTTTTTACCCATTATATCTACTTAAGTAATATTTTCTTGGGAAATTAATCATAAATAGATGTTTATAACCTTTTAAGCATGTTGCAAAGAAAATAGTCTTTATTAAAGCTATTCTATTACCTCTTGGGTACCAATCATGACATTCTTTCCTGAAGAAAGTTTTGCTTGTAGTATACAACTTTAATATAATTTAAAGTTATGTGTTAAGTATTATGTTTATTTTGAAAGCAGGATGATTTTCTCTATTAAAGCCCTTTTTCTTGACATTCAGATTGAACAACTTCAGTTAATATAGGTGATAAAGCACAGGTGTAGGACACAGTGTTTTTTCTTAGATAGCTTCCTGGCTGAGATCAAACTAATTCCATTTTTAACAGCATTGGCATTTCAAAACAATGTATGATTAAGTTCAGAGTTCTATGATTAAGACTGTTTTTAAATGTCAATCTTAAAGGAAACCAGAGTAGGCCACTATTACACTTCTGCTGCTACTCACTTGTAACCACTGCAAAGTCTCTGAATATTCAGTTTCTAAGAGACTATAGAAATGTTGTTTCAAACTGGAAATTTCCCCACACTTAAACAACCATTTTAGTTTTTATTACATTTTAAATTTATTTCTTTTTAGTAGTCCTCCTGATTTTTTGTGAGCTGAAGGTTATGAAAGATAAAACCCCCTTTTGGAACAGAACATATTTCTAAGGTAGCAATATGCGACATATAAGAAAATGTACTTTTAGTTTCAATATTTGTTCCTTATAGAACCTTTTTTTTATTGCAGTGACTCTGGGCTACATTGAGAGCTATTCCAGAGCTGAGGAATCTGAAAGTTACAGTGGTAGATATAGAAATTAGTTGTTACTCCTGGGTATGGCTGTGTTAGTGGTTGTCTGAATAGATTAAGTGCTGATTCTCATTTTACAACTGTGTCTGAGATATAGAAAATTGGAAGCTCACAAATAAGTCACTGCTATTTTGACTTAAAAATCAGATCTATCTATAGTGGTAGTGATGTGTTAAACATTAAAAGTAACAGAATTTTATGCAATATAAAACAGTTTAGCTCTTAGCTTGGCCTTCATATGCCAAATCATAAGCTAATATTATTTTTTAATTTGAGAGTTTTAGATCTTAATAGATTTAGCCTCTGAATGTACAATGTAAGAAACGAATTATGGGGGCTAGTCTGTTTCAGTTTTGTCTTGGTCTAAGTCAGGATGTCCTTGTGTTATACTTTCTATACCCAATTGAGGAACATTTACTTTATCCATGAGCCTTTATTCAAAGATAGTTTTACCAGTATAAAGTAAATGTAAAGGAAGTGGGCACTACTCCCAGCTCTGCATTGTCTTAATTTCTGCTTGTATGTTATTAGAACTGAATTGTAGACTCATCATATTTTAAATGGCTCACCAGATTCTACTGGAGCCAACATGTAGCTAGAAAAGGTTTGCTTTAATGTTTAAAGGGCTCAGAAGAAAGAATAGTTATAACAAAGCCAACAAACTGGCCAATAACAGTATCTGCATAGTGTAAAAGGATATTACTCTCAAGTCTGATAAACTGTTACCTTTTGCATAGAGTTATAGTTTATGTTCATATGATCAGATTATCAGGGAGGCTTAGATGGGAGGGGAACTTCAAATGAGCTACTTTGGTAGATTGGGTAGTTAGTAACTGCTGTTGGATGTGTCAGCAACCTTAGGTGACTGTGTGAATGAAGCTCCACTAGCCCCTATAAATAGTATGGGTAGTCATTTTGAACTGAATGGTAGATGTGACTTTCCAAATTCATATAGCTTACAGTGGGGCAACAGCTAGTGCTATTATGGAGCCAGATATCTTAGAGCCCAAGATGAGGCATATAATAGGTGATTTGTAGATCTGAATTAACTTGACGTAGCATATAGGTGACAAATGGAAGTGCCTAGTTCATAGAAAACATTCATGAATACTATTTCTGCTAATAAATGGAATTATAGGAATAAGCCACAGAAAATAGAGAATAGAGATGAGCTCCAAGTTACTGCTGGTGGGGTGGTACTTTGGGTGTGTTGTTGCATGATTATTATGTAAGTGAACAGAGAAACAAAAGGTCATAATTCTTTGGAATAGAAGAGCCCTGAAGAGTGCCAAGAACTTTATTTGTGTGAGCTCATAACCTAGTATGCTACCTTCCATACCTTGGCTATGTGTTACAGAATGAACAGAAATACCAGTGAAAGGTTGATATTTGTGTTGGGCCATGAAAGGAGAATGAAATTGACTTTGAGGGGAATGCAATTTTTTTTTTTTAAATTAGTAAGAATCTGTAAAGTGACTTGATTTGGTGAGACAGCAACTTGCTAGTCTGATTAGAGGCCTTGTTGTACATATTGTACTGATGATTGATTGTTAAGAGTTTTTTATTTTTATTTTTTGGTTTGCTGAGACTAGGTTTCTCTATATAACAGTGCTAACTGTTCTGGAACTCAATCTGTAGGTCAGGCTGGCCTCCACTCACAGAGATCTGCCTGCCTCTGCCTCCCAAGTGCTTGGATTAAAGGCATGCACCACCACTGGGGAGTGGGAGGTGGGAGGGGGGGGGACCGCCCCAAGAAGTTGTTTTAAAAGACCAGATCCTGGAAAACTTACGTCCTCTGCAGCTTTCTTTTCCTCTCTCCATCCTTTCCTTAATTGAAAACCTGTCCTGATTATCTATTTTGTTGGGTAAACCTGATTTTATAGAAAAAAAAAAAATGCCAAGCTTGTAGATTTCATCTACGTAAAACTATTGTTAGATCTCTCTCTCTCTCTCTCTCTCTCTCTCTCTCTCTCTCTCTCTCTCTCTCTCTCTCTCTCACACACACACACACACACACACACACACACACACACACACACACACACACACACACACACACAGAGGTTGTATGAGGACAGGAGAAGGGAAGAGAATGGGTATGAAAACCCTTTTATCCTTTGGGCTCATATAAAGAGAATGTGAGACTTCTCTATTGAGAAATTCTGTATGTAGACTAATCTCACAACTCTGATCCACAGCCATTCTAGCTGCTTTTGTTACAGAAAGGATATAGTAAGGGTTTGTGTGGCAGCCCAGAGCATCCATATCCTCCTGCATAGAATTCACATTGGGGTGTGGGGCTTCTGTCAGTGAATTGCATCTCAAAGCTTTATTGACATTTGTGGGCTTGAATCATCAAAAATAAAACTCCCCAAGGCTGTTCTCTGGAAGAGGGAACCTCTCCATTAAAGTTGATGTATCTCACTGTTCTTGAGCTGTAACCAAAGACTCTGTTAAGGACATCTCTAGTCTAATGGAGGCATTTTCCAAGAACGGTAGTCATCTAAGAATTATTCCCTTTCCCACTACCTCATTTTTTTTTCTTCTTAAGCTCCCTTCTTAACTGTATATGTAATCTTGCCCTTACATAACCATGCAGTACTTTGTCATTTAGGGACTTCTCTAAAACTCAAGTCCTTTGTTTTGTTCTGTGGCAAATTTAGTCATAATAGTAGGTACCAGAAATGGAGACACCAGAAAGAATTCTAATGGTAGTGGTAGCTGTAGCTTCAGCAGCAATGCTAAGAATCAAACTTTGTAAAACAAACAAAGTAGTGTTGTGGGTCATTTGTGTTGAGCAAACAGAATTTTTTTCAAATTTTTAGAAACGCAAGTGGAGAATTTGAAGTATAATTAGGGACAGTAGTTTTTTTTTTTTTGAGTTTTGTTTTTTTTCCATAATGTTTACCTGGATTAAGGAATATTTATTTTTCCTGGCTAGATGGTATAATGCAAATATTTTCTGATTGTTTGAGCCCTGTAGTTATTTTGTCTGGAGCAAAATCTTTTCGTCTTATTACAGCATCAGCAGTTGTACCTGCTTCCTCTTCAGCTGTAGAATTGAGAACTGGAGAGGAAGTATTAGAGAGTGAGTGAGCATCGGCCTGGGGCTTAGGATTCTGTTTATACTATTGCAGAATAGAGGCCCTCCGAAATTCTGTGAAGTGCACCCCAAAGACATGGTTTTACTTTCAACTGTGATGATGCTATAATTGATCAAATATATTCTTTTTAGGAATCATAAATTCTTATTGGAATTTGAGGAGATGTCATGTTCCTTTGTCAACATGTCACTCCAGGGACACAGGTGCAATGAATTTATGGGTAGTGCCTCATGTTTCTTATGGGTAGTGCCTCATGTTTCTCGCAAGCCACATAAATAGAAAACAAAATTGATTGAAAAAACTGTGGCTTTGGATTATTTCTTAGATGGAGAGCAATTCAGATCTTGCTGTAGATGGCATTTCCCTGTGATTCTCAGGTCTCCTGTAGCATAGGTGAAGATCAGGTGCTAGGGGACAGTTGAGGAGGTTTGGAGACCGGCAGATGTCTTCTCAGGAGAGAATACTACAGCACCTCTTCTCTGGCAGAGAGAATATCCCACATTTTAGTCAAGTGCACGATTAACTTTGACATTTGGAAATAGAACTTCATACAAAAATAAGCATGGTAGTTTTGCATGTTTAATTAAGATGTTTAGTTCTTGTCAAGGCTGATATTCCCCCCTCCCCTTGTGAAGGGCAATATATTCTCAACTTCTGAAATTTCAGAAACCTGTACTTAACCTTTAATCGTCATTCCATTTACATGGAAATCTGATTAACAACTTTTAAAGTTCATGAGCTCCTGGTAAATGCAATTAAGACCTTTTTGGGGTTTGTTATTAAGAGCTGGCATTTAAAGAAGACTAGGATCTGGCTACTGTTGCTGTCTTCCCTATAGCAGGATGTCTTAAGCAATTAGCAGAGAACATGAGGTACATGAATTGTACTGTATTGCTTCAGCGTTAACATGGTTGGTATTTAAATAGTTTGCTATCTTTTCCTTCTTTCTGACTTGCTTTCTAGTATGAGTGTATTACAAAGTGGGAGATTGGTGCCAAGGCTAATTACGTGGAGGTGTGGTGCTCTGCAGAAGTACAAATGTTAGCCCAGCCCCTCCTCCATGTGGTATTCTCAACTCGTGTTTACAAACATACAGTCTCATAGTGTGTCGGATCACTTTCATCATCCTCCTTCATCCAATTTATACTATTTCACCACTGGACAAATTATTGGAAAAGTAATTCAGGTATATATCTATTTTAAAGCTCAAGTAGTTCAGATATTGCCCTTGAGTTATAGGTTCAGGAGGAAAGATGGTTGGTACAGGCACATGTACTATAATTTATAGACTGAGTTATGTGGTGATGCATACAGGTTAGGAGGCAAGTCACTCAACGTGGAAAGGGTTTTATTGGCTCCTATGCTGTCTGTGAAGTACAGTTCGTTTTTACTCCGTTTAGTAACAGGGTTAGGGTCTCTTTGGTGAATTCATGCAGTTAGTAAGGTACTTTATGTGTGGGTGGGCACTGCTTTTTAGTATTTAGAGATGATAGGTAAAATGAGTCCAGATATGAAAAGAGGCAAATTAAAAATATATTGCTATAACTACTGTTAAAGAATACTCGAACCTTCATATATTTTTGTACTATGGAATTTTTAGGAAGAATTTAAATGAAATAAAGTTAGATGAAAAAACATGTAAAATAATTATTTTCCTACAGTAGAATTATCAGTTCTCCATTTTAGGATCCTAGAGTTACTATATACTATTAACTAATTTAAACTATCAATGTAGCTCATTGATTAACTTTTAAATTTATCATCAACTTTATTTGTAGCAGATAAATAAAATAATTTAGTTTTGTGTTTTGAATAAATGCACAATTTTAGTAGAAATAGCATACAATTATAATATACCTATTACAGATCTAAAATTTTATTTTTGAGGTAGAATCTTTCTAGAAAAAGCAAGCATATACGAAGTCCAGAAATGAGTAATTTCATGTGGATGTAAGGTATAATTTAGAAAGGGTATTTGAGCTTTATGTGAGAAAGTCTGGTAATACAGGGTTTTAGGCAAAGTGCCTTCTCATCAAGTTATAGAAGGAGGTTAAGTGATGAATAAAATTTCAATATCCAGGTGTATATGGTTAAATGCTAGGTCTGGAAAAACATCTGTGGTGGTTGCTGGCGATCCTAGAAGAACTTAAAGGTACAGTAAAGGGTTTATGCACAGAGTGGGACCTGACTGGTTCATACAGGAACAGAAGGATACAGGCACCCGTAAGACTGTTTTAGTGGGACAATAAGCATATATATATTCACAACAGGGGACTTAGGAACGTGATTCTGGATGAGCCAGTTGAGGTTTTCTTTGTGGACTCCTTAAAGAAGGGAGTCTCTTTATCTCTGTATCCAGGTGCTATATCCTTAGTGCTTTCAAACTTCATTACCAATGTTCCTCTCAAACCCCAATAGGACAATACTTAACATAGTTCCTAGCATTCTGTAGATAGGAAAATAAATGTTAATTGAATCTATGCCTGTGCCTGTTATTTTTGAGATCTCATTTTGAATGAATTATAAGCAATTTTTAATGTGTGTCAATAGTCACATGTTACAGATAACCAATATGAAAGAGTCTTTAGTAACTAAACTGCTAATTGAAAATGCTAGGTCTTGGGCACTTAATTGAATAAACTGTCTCCAGAGAGCATTTTGGCTTTTTTCCAAGATGCATTAACTCTTTGGGGTCATTAGGGTAGCACTTATCGCATTGGAGCAGAAATTTAATAAATGGTACTCCCATGATGTGAGTAAATTAATGTACCTGAGAAAGCCTGAAGTTTCACTGTGGGTGCTGTAGCTGTACCCTGGGGAGCTCATCTGTGAATGTGGAACATCAGTGAGGAGCTGCCCTTTAGATTACACTTTCAATTTAGGTAACCTACTAGCAAGCAGCTACATGGTTGTAATGCCATGTTAGGTATCAGTTACAAAGAAAAGCTTTGGCTTGAACTCAGAGGGAAGGCTAAAAAAACCCATAAAAACAAAACGAAACAAAACCAACAAAACATAAAAGAAAGAAGACAGGCCCATGCAGGACACAGCTGCTGTGTAGGTTTTTACTGGAGTGAGATAGTTGGGTCCATAGTGAAGCTAGACAGTAATCTCCTGGAAGGCAGGAATCACTGTCTGTACAGTCCTTTTATTGAGATTTATTATTTCAGTGTATACATCTACACAATGTAGATACATACACATAAAATATGAATAAGTGTGTATATATATGTCTGAACTAGGAGCTAGATAAACAAAAAGCTTTTTAAAAATGCAATTTTCTTGAATATTTTATTTCCTCACCATATGAATATGAAATACTTATTTCTACCACCAACCTAATGTTAGGAAAAAGGCTGGGTAGCCTCTTTTGGAATTATCTTCCATTTGACTGTGGGCCTGTTGATGAGTAATACTAATCTTACCTATTTTCCAAGGTGCTATGCCCTTACATCTAATAGCAAGATAGATACAGTTAGTTGTCATCATAAGATCAAGAGAAGTTAAGTAAAAAGACCACTGCACAAAGAATGCTGAAAATAAGATGGAGATAATACCACCTCAAGAAGCCAAAATGTCAGAGCCTTTTTTCCTCACACATAGAAAGGCATTCTCCTTGTATGTGGAGTCATATTAATTCTAAGCCTAAAAGTTCCATATTTCCTTTTAGAAAACTGTGCATACATAACTTAAAACTTTCCTTAGGCAATATGCTAAATAAATAAGATTAAATGATGAGTGAGGAGTCATTCAGTATGATATCACCAATATTTCAGCAATTTTTAAATCTCAGAATTTTACTGCTGCCTTTACATCATGGGATTCCTAACCAACACTGTAGCAACTGCTGATAGTACAGTACCAGAATTGCCCCCCCCCACGCATATATATGTATATATATATTATAATATTTTATATATTTTTTTCTGTCCTGGATTTCGCTCTGTAGACCAGGCTGGCCTTGAACTCACAGAGATCTACTTGCCTCTGCCTCCTGTGTGATGGGATTAAAGGCGTGTACCACCACTGCCCAGCTTAAATTCTATATTCTTTACAACTGTGTATATCTTTGCTTTGTGGAGGGAGCCACTCAGCATTCCAGGGCTTCAAAAAATATAGTGAGTCATGGTATCATTTGAAGGTACATGGATTTCAGTATTCCTTCCAACTGTGTCTTTGTGTTTGTTCTCTTCAGTTTGACACATTAAAACTTTATAAGTTAAATGCAAAATACCCATAAACTTCCACTTTGCTTTTGAATTCTAGATCAATAAAAATTATTATTGCTATTCAAAAGTACAAAAGATATTAGTACCTGAAGTAAGAAGGGGTTTGGAACCTGAGGAATGTGGGATTATCTTGTATTGATTTTGTTGGATGATGCCTTTTATGTTAAATGTAATGCTTTTTGTTCCAGATCATATATGTTCTGATCTCATATGGCTTTGATAAAATAGAAATTTGGATTTATGGGTATGTGCTTAAAGTATGTATATGCAATTTAGAATAAACGATTCATTGCCTACCAAGATACAGAATCATCAGGAAATTCTATAGTTTTATTATTTCATTTTAATTTTTGATGCTTGGGATTGGACACATTTTGCCAATGAGCTGTATTCCATGCAACTAGTTATGTTTTACTTTCCAGGCATCTGCTGGGATTAAATTAAAGGCTAGTTATTCTTTTTTGAGAGATTTAAAAATGTACCTTTCCTAATTTTGTGATCAAAAGAAAATGTTATTTGGTTTAAATCAATCTGGTTTCTAGCTAGTTCACATACACAATATCTATATCTATATCTATATCTATATATACATACACATATATACATACAATAAATGGGATTGGTAACACAGTAAAACACAATGGAACAAACTAATGCCACAGCCATTTAGCCTGTGGTTCAGGTCATGCCTGTTCCTTTTGGATTTTACTTGTCTTATAGATTTGTGTATTGATGACTGCTTTGTACACCATGGATGCTATACCTAAATTCAATGTATAAATAGTGCTGTTTGTTGCATGAGTCTATAGTATAAATAAAGAAATATAATGCTTTAAGAGCCATATAAATTAAGGGCTAACAGTATTATGGAATTTTTGGTGGCTACTTATGTAACAATGTGGAACATAGTGCTTTTGGGATTCAGAAAAGGGATTAGCTGACTGAGAGTCTCCTGAAAAGGAGTTGCCAAAGAGAATACATTGGCACTACTCTCGGAAGGATTTGTTGATTAGAGCCAGGGTGATCTAGACTAGGATTCCAGAAACAGTAAGGCTCGTATATATTCAGGGAAGAATTGAAGTAGGTAGACTTGACTGGAATTGAAGTAAGTAGACTGGGGGAATAAAGTACAATTCAAAAGAAATATATTTTGAAGCCAGATTGTTGGATAATCTGTCAGTTATATTTGGCAGTACTGGAATAGTAAGATAAGGAGAGAATTGATGAACTAAGCTGTTAGAGGTGACAGGAATGGGTAAACAAATAAAGAGGTAAGACAGACTCATTAATAGATGAAAGCATGTGAGACTGTATCAAAAGACAGTTCAAGGTTTAGGAACTGTTTTAGATGTATCAGTTGGGGCTGGGCATCACACAATCTCTTGTTCTCTACATTTGGATCAGTTATGGCTTTCTGTAATGATTCCCATTTGTTGCACAGAGAAATTTCTGTGATGAGAGATCAGAACTACACTTATTTGTAGGAAAAAAGGGTAAGTATTTAGAATGTAGTTAGGGATTACACTGCTTTAGTAAATAGTGGTTGTAGGTTCTCCTCTGAGATTCGTGATTTTGCTAGCCTTGGGTAGTTGGGTAGGTCTAATTATCACCTCCATAATCACACTTACGTGTGTGCACACACACATACACACACATAATACTATGCGCATACACACACACACACACACATACAGCTAACATTATATTGATTGAACAGGTTGTATTTGAAGATTCAGGAATATATATCATTATATAATATTCAAATTCATATAGAGAACATGGGGGTGCCTAGGAAATGTTAGAGGGAGGAAAGGGAAGGTGAAAATTATTTAATTATATTATAATTAAAAATTATTAAAGTGGTCCTGCATTTAAACCCAGAGACAAGTGATAAAATTCTGTAAAAATAAAAAGGCAGCAGAAGGAATAGCTATTTGTATCTGAAAATGATTTAAGTTTTAGCAAAGTTGTTTCTTTCAGTGAAATATGACTGTACAAAGTAATATCAAGCATACACTCATACACATGAGAATATAATTTGTGAGAGACATCAGCAGTAAACCATATCATGGCAAAGGAAACAACAGATGTGAAGGCTACTTTTAAAACTTTGGAACCTGAAGACAAAAACGAATTAAAGATTATAGATAGCATATAATGATTGGAGGTAAATTTTGTTGAGAAGATGGAAGTAGGATCTGTTTGTAGATAAAGATAACGTGGTGGAGAGAAACAGCCCAATGAACAGTGCTGCAAGGCTATAATTCAGGGGTGCTGCTGATGTGGAGAAAAAGAACACTGATCTTAAGATACCTGGGTTTGGTGAATGCCTGCTAGTTATGCCTCCTTGGTCAGTGATTTATCGTTCAGGTCAGGTATTGAATACTGGGACATTATGTGCCTTACAAGAATTACTTGGTTTAGTGTAACTTTGTTTTAGCAGGAGACATTCTCTGTTACATTGGTATTAAGGCCAAAGCTTGATTGGCATAGTGAGTTGGTAAGAAACCTTTCTATTCTGTAGGACTTTTAAATAATTTTTGAGTTTTATAGTTTTCTTTTGATCACAGATAGCTGAATATCTTACTAGCAGCTATCACAATCTACAGCTTGATCAAGTTCCTCAGTTAAGCTCTCCATAGAGACTCAACTCAGTGTCTTCCTGATACCAGAGAGTTCAGTGATCTTTATCAGAGGTGATATTTGTTACTATATTATTTCGTGGACCTACTGGATAATACTCCAATGGTCACATAAGCACAGCGTTTTCCCATTCTGTTAGAATATTTTATGGTTTTCCTGTACCATTTTTATTATACAGAAGCTATTGCTACTTGTAGGACTGTTCTTAAAAAGAGTTTGATTGTGCAGCACTGCTGAGCATCCTAGTCATGTATACAGGATTTAAAGTTACTCAATCCAGGTTGAAATTGGTCCCTTTGCAATTTTTAGAACTACTACTAATTCACTTAAAGTACAAAATAGAAATTCAGACTTCATCGATTTGAGACTCAAAAGAATGCTAATATTTAAAAAATTTCAGATGTTCAAGTATTGAGTAGTGTGTGTTTGTTTGTGGAAGAGGCTTCATCACCTTCACACTTACTAAGTAATGCTCATTTCACTTCAGAAATGCTTTTTCGGTGATGATATTTAAAGTAGAGTTTAATGTTCAGTGAGTGAGTAAATAGATGAGACCTTGAGTCTCTGAAAAACACTTCCTTGACTCATGGGTGGTTTTTCTAAGATAGAAATGAGTTTAACTGCTTTATCTTTATTAGGTATTCTTAGGAACTATTGTGCTTTCTGTTCCAAATTTGTATTTTTTTAATGAATGTGTTTACATTGTGGCTCTATGGTGAATTTTATAAGGCATACCTGTTGGAAGTAGTTGATCACAAAAACAGTTGCTCCTTTCCTCTTTTTAAGGTGAATAGCAGTCATAGTAAGTCTTTGCAGGTTGGGAGCATCTCACTTCTTAGCCCCCCTTCCTAGACATTCCTTGACAGGTTTGCTGGCATGCTTATCTACAGTGCTGGCAGAATGAAGGGTCACAGCGTGAACTCTGGCATTAGTCCACCAGGGACTACTTTGCAGCTCCAGAATCTCTCTGAACCCCACAACCTGATACATCTAAATAGATTAGTACCTTGCCTAGAGCACAGTAAGCCCTCACTAAATATTAGGCCATTGCTGCTAATGCTGCTGTTCTTTGGAATAATGAGGATTAAATGCTTAGTAAAGAAGAACCTTTTACTAATTCACCCAGCATGATACTTGGCATGTTCCAATGCTCACAACCTCCAGTTCCTTGTAAATTACTAACAAGTATATGATTTTATAGCTGTAATAGAGCTTTCCTTATATCTCTGACTAGGAGAATGAATATCTAGGTTTATATATTCTGGAAGTCTGGGATGAGGCTTTAGAATTGTATTTGTACATTAGCACATGTGTAAATTCAACTGCTCATCTAATTGTACAGATGCTCTTGACTGAATACTTGGATATGAAAAACACACGTACTGCATCAGAACCATCAGCTCAACTAAGCTATGCTAGCACTGGACGAGAGTTCGCAGCCTTTTTTGCCAAGAAGAAACCACAAAGGCCAAAGAATTCTCTTTTCAAGTAAGTATACCAGTATCAGAGAGACAGGAAGCTGTGGTGAGTCAGCTGAGCAGGAGGGCTTCTATGTCATCCACAGCCACACACTTCCTAACTGAAGCTGCCTTGAAGCAGTTTGTAGTAAGGGAACATATCCTGTTTTGTTTTCTGTTGCCTTCTGTCAGGTCGAGTGGCTTTTTCAGAATAACTGTTGGACTATCTATAACTCTGAGTACATTTTTCAAGCTTGGTTCTGGAGAGTTTTATACAAGATTAAGGAAAGTGAAACTTCCCAGGTGTTTCTGAAGAATTTTATAGGAAATGAAATATGTCATCCTTGAAAAAGCCCCAAGTGCCAAGAATTAACCTTTGTTAATAAAGTTATGCACTATTGGCTTTTATGTGGTTAGATCCTTAATAATGGAGCAATCCAAAAGGTTTTAATTTTTTCCTAATTACCATGTTAGTGAACTCTGCAGCCATGTGCTCAGAGTATCTATTTCTTGGCAATAGCTAATAGTTTGTAAGTTAAGACTGATGTTGATAATACTAGCTGGTACGGATAGAATGCTTTCTGTGTACAAGATTTTACACATTGATTTATCAAAATTATTCCAACTAAACAGTTTAATTCGGAATTAACAAAATTTCAGCAACTGTAGCAACAATACCAAACTTTATTCCTTACTTAGTGCTATAAATATTAAAGTCCTCACAGACAAAAACTGATGTATGGAGAAATTAAGTACATCATATAAAGTAACAGCTAACAAAGTGGTAGTGAGGATACAAACAAGGAGAAGACTCTCTCACTCTGGAATCCAGTTTCCCGTCTCCAGCTGGTTGAAATTGAAAAGCCTATCACAACTAACAAATCACAGTAGCCTGTAGAGACAATGTTTGTTTTTCCCAGAGATGCTCAAATAAGGACATTAAAAACAACACATGAACTACAGTTGCCAAGGACCAGTTTGCTTATGGCCTGAGTTTAGCTATATCCATATTCTGTTCTCATCCCTGAATTTGAATTGTGATCTTCATAAACCATCACACAATTTTATTTGAAAAAAGGAAAAAAAAAAATTAAAAGAAATAAGCACATTGTATATATTTTATTTCATATTTTTTACTTAGTTTTTAAACTTTTGAAATATGCTTAATCTTTCAATTTGATTATAAATTATAACTTCAAAAGCCATAAAACATATATGCGTGTATACATATGTGTATGTATGTATATATTATGTATGTATACACCCCCACCCCATGCTTAAGTCATTTCAGTGCCCTTCTCTCTCTTCAGCCTTGTACTCCTGTTTTGGGAGCATATAACTTTTCTTTTCTTATGTCACTCAATCTGTTTCTTTCTCTTTCTGCTTCCTCCCTAGCCCATCTTTCTTTGAAAGCTCCATTTACCCTTTGATGTATATACTTTTTCTTTTTGTGATGAACACTAAGACCAAAAAGCAGATTTGGGAGGAGAGGACTTATTTGGCTTCAACTTCCACATGAGTACATTATTGAAAAGATAGGGCAGAGACTGAAGCAGGAACTATGGAAGAACAGGATAGCACTACTTACTGATCTGTTCTCTCCCGATGAGTCTCTCAGCCAACTTTTTAATACAATGTAGGCCTACTTGGCTAGGCATGGCAATGCCCATAGTGGGCTGGGCCCTCCTAAACCAATTAGCACTCAAGAAAATGCTCTATAGGCCCATCTGATCAAGGCTCTTCTCCATTACCATTCTCCTTTCTCCAGGTTTGTGTCTTGTTGACAATAAACACTAATCAGTACACCCTTCTAAGCTTATTGCAGAAAGCAGGCTTTGGGGTTCTAACAGGTCATGCTCTCAATCATCACCGTCTCAGCCTCCGACCGTACAAACACATTCAGTCATTTATCATTGGCTACATTGTGGTATAGGGGTGGGGGTGGGGGGAAGAGAAACCCCTAATTGTTAGACATGAAAAAACTTAATTAATTGTTATACATTTATTATTATTGGTCAGTAATAAAACTCATCCTTGTCCTAGAAATGGACAGTTATACAGATCTGCTTACTTTTAACATTAGCCATGCAGGCCTGAGTAGGTCTCATGTGTGAGCATGCCTCAGTCCCTTTGGCTATAAAATAAGAAGGTGAGACTGAAGAGTCTCTCATGCCTCTTTTAGTATAAAATTATCTCAATCTGTGACTTGTAAGCATAAAGAAAATTCATGAATAGCAAGTCTGTCAAGTCATAAAGGACTCAGATTGTGGAGAGCTATAATCTGTTTCTATCGGATCTGTGAAGGACTTTATTACCCTCCTTAATTGCCCTTAGCCAAGGTTAATTGTGTGTAAGTTCTCTCTTATTGTACAATGTGTGCTTCTTTAGTATTTGCTGGAGAGTTTGTTTTTTCCTTTGCCATCTCTGATCAATAGCTGTCAGCATGCTTTTTGGAGGTCAGTGACTTCTTTTCTGCACTTGACTGGCAGGTGGCACTTTTTAAGTACTGCACACTTTGCCTTCCTTCCGGCTCTTTGTGCCTCTTCATTCCTGGTAGGGTGCAGAGAGCAGATCAAGTAACTGAAGTATTTCCTTCACAGGCTGATACTCGTCTTGGTATTCATTTTCCTTGTCAAGGACTGGATAAAAGAGACATGATTAAGAAAATGATGCTCCTTTCTTGTTGCTAGTTACTGATCCCATGGACTCTGTTACTCTCTCCCTATGTTGTTGCCCTTTAGAGGCAAAACTCTTAGAAGGATTCCTTCTTTTGTCAGCTTCTTATCCTGTCTTTGAAAGTCTCAGATTTAAAATGGAATCGGCAGTTCATCAAAAGATTTGCTATTTGATACAGTTATAATTTTACTTGGTTTTATTCTTACCTGTAAGCTATTCTTTATGATTAATTTGTTTTGTGTTCCTTGTTTTAGCTTTTTAGAGACCCATTCTTTACCACAAGTCTGTTTCCTATGTTGCTGACCTTAGTAAACAATTCCTGGAGAATATTTTATATGGTGCTATGTCACAGGACAAAAACTAGAAGCCATTTGGAAACAGTGTTTTTAGAATATTTAGAAAGAGACCGATGATGTCTTGCTTTTTTGATGTTACTGTTCATTTGTAGAAGCTCCTATCCTCTTGTCTCTTAACTCAACAATTTAGGAAGAGAACTGCTCTGAAGAGCCAATATATCTGCTGAGGCAGCCAGTAGTCAACGATGGCTTTTGATTTGGGTAATAGCATAATTAGAATGACTTTATAGAGTACACTTGTTGCTGTATATCTAGGCATCCTGGCAGAGGATGACAATGACAACAATGACAATAATGATGATCTGAAGGTAAAGGAAAGTGGAGGTGGGTCATGATTATTCTATGTGACATGTGTAATGAGGACAAGGTTCAAATACTACTGTAGAGGACAGTAGCTGGACTATTGTAAATAAACCAAGATTTGGGCAGCTGTCCCAGGCTTATTATGGTATAGCCAAAAAAGCCATAATTATAACTGTTATATACCAGGAAATGCTATACATACCAGAATACAGTAGAGTAGAATATTTTTGGGAATACTTAGTTAGATGCCATTTTGTGGCTTAACCATGTGGTACTGTGTGTTGCATTGTAGGTTCGAATCATCCTCCCATGCAATCAGCATGAGCGCCTATCTTCGAGAACAGAGAAGGGAACTCTATAGTCGGAGTGGAGAACTTCAAGGTAGGCAATTGGACTTCTCTAGAAAAACCAGTTTTCTGGAGGGCAGTCTGCAATGTGTATAGCATATGAGTTTGTGTTCAACATTGACAAAGTTCTTCTAAGATAAATTTTAATGAATTGGTAATCCTTTTCCAATGTCATTCCACAACATCTGATGTGAGGCTTCTAAAACTAGTACTGTCCCAACAAAGAATGAATTGCTGTTGAGGTAGGAATTCTAAGCAGATGAGATGAGGCTAGCTTGAGTCCAGTCATAGTTCAGTAGGATGCTAGTCATTTATGGTGGCCACTGGGGTTTCCATTTGCTCATTTTTTTGAAGCCTTCTGGAGTATGGCAGGTAGAAAGGGGAAGTTCAGCCTCTATCAGGTAAAGAGCCCATGGATGCTTGTGGATAGTGTGGTTTGAGCATTGTAAATTGATAATAAGCCTCTTGATACCCATTTGTGGTTACTAAAGAGTTTTATTTTGCAGAGGAAAATACTTTGAAAATAAATTGTAATATAAATAAAATAAAAACTGCGGTGATGGCATTTCCTTTAGTGACAAAAAATAGGTACTATCTTAGGTTTTTGTTAGGGTTTCTGTTGCTGTGAAGTGACACCACAGTCACAGTAACTCTTATAAAGGAAAACATTTATTTGGGGCTGGCTTGCAGGTTCAGAGACTTAGTTCATTATCATCATTGTGGGAAGCATGGAAGTGCACAGGTAGACATGATACTGGAGAAGGAACTGAGAGTTCTACATCTCGATCAGCAGTCAGCTGGAAGAGAGAGAGAGAGAGAGAGAGAGAGAGAGAGAGAGAGAGAGACAGACAGACAGACAGACAGACAGACAGACAGACAGACTGGGCTTGGCTTGAGCATCTGAAATCCCAAAACCCACCCTCAGTGACACACACCTTCTTCAACAAGCCACACCTCCTAATCCCTGTCAGATAGCACCACTCCCTAATGACCAAGCATCTATACTGAACATGTATATGGCTCTATTGTCATGGCCTAAATGCTACAGTAGGACAGCTATTTCTATAGCATTTGTATTATATTAGGTATTATAAAATAAAGATAATTTTTATTTATTTATTTATTATGTTTACGGTGTTCTTTTTGCATGTATTTCTGCATACTAGGAGAGGGCAGCAGATCTCATTACAGATGGTTGTGAGCCACCATGTGGTTGCTGGGAACTGAACTCAGGACCTCTGGAAGAACAGTCAGTGCTCTTAACCTCTGTGCCATCTCTCCAGCCCAAATAAATAAAGATAATTTAAAGTAATGGATGTTTGTAAGTCATGTATAGAACCTATATCATTTTATATAAGAGATTTGAACATCTCTGGGTATTGTTATCCATGGGGATGACCATACATATACCCTAAACAGACACTTCAACAACAGTGTGGGAATATACGTACTAACAACTAGGCAGATTACATGAATATAATTGCTAGAGGACTTAAGAGAATGGAATGATTACTTTAGAACTCTGGACTTTAAGAGAGATGGATATGAAGACTTTTTTTAGTCTTTGATGCACTGAACTACTTTGATTATTCTGCTGTGACTAGCTTACACAGTTACTTAGTTAACCAGACTCATCATAGGTCTTCCTTAGAATACTGTGTAGTAACCAGTCAGCCTTTCTGGGTTTTAAGACTATTGCCTAGTCATCCCATCTCCACCTCTATACTAACTTGCTAACTTGTAACTTTTTTCCAAAACCTTGCTGTGCTCTCTCATACCTCATATAATAATTGCTCCAAGAGCATACTAACCAGAAGTAAAAGTCTAGGAATATGTTCTATGTATTAAGATGAGATTCGCATAGCGACATTTATTTAATTACTCTTAAGGTGTTATGCATCTTGATGTGCTTCTTGGAGGAATTAGAGGGTACATAGGACTGAGAACAATAGCAGAATGACCCCTCTGTCATGCAGGGAGTGGAGGACCATGCTCACCCCAGCTCTGGAATGTAACTGCTTTTCAGGAGAAAGAGGAAACACTACTAAGTGTGGAATGGTGTGACAGTAATAGTACACATGGGTTTGCAGGAGTTGTAAGCTCTGTAAGCTCTGTAAGCTGCCCCTTCGGGATACAGTAGGTTATGAGGGCTAGTGTAACATTCTTCCTACTGTCCTATTTTTTTGTTGTGTTTCCTTAATAGTTTGTTTGCCCCCATCATTTTTCTGCATCTGCCTTACATTAAACTCTTTTAACAATAACAAGTCCCTCTCCAAAGTTAATTTCCAATAATTTCATTTAAAAAAAAATATTTCAAAGGGCAGTGTTAAGGGCCCTCCAAAATTGAGTAGAAATTATAGAGCACGTGTAGAATCTCTGTCCTCAGCAGTCCCCTCTGCTAACACCATCCCTGGGTCATCGAAGTAATGAATGGGGCAGCAGCACACCTATCTGTCACTCAGGTTCAAATATTATTAGTCAATATTAGTATCATCAGTGACTAGTGCCACGTGCTATTTCTTAGACAGAAAGAATAGGAAGACTTCTATGTTGTAGCCTTGTGGAGTGATTCTTCAGTCGCTCTCTGTGGTCCATGATCTCTTGAGAAGCAGAACATCTGGCAATGCAGAGTAGCTAGTCCTGGGCGTAGATGCCTACATCCAAAATGTAGCTCCCCACCACCTGTTTGCTTTTGTTTTTTCTTGATGGTGATAGAAATAATACCTGCTTTGTGAAGAGGCTGGGAAAATTTGGCTTTAATCTGTTCTCTCTCTCTCTCTCTCTCTCTCTCTCTCTCTCTCTCTCTCTCTCTCTCTCTCTCTCTCTCACACACACACACACACACACACACACACACACACACACACACACACACACACACACACACAGAGCTTCTGTTTTTCCGTATCATCTTTTGTAGGCTAAGTCTGACTTGACTTCTGAGTTAACCTTCGTTCTCACTCATTCTTTCTAGTGAGCTTCCTTGCCTTCCGCTCCACTCCCCAGTCTATTTCAGACACATATACACTCCTGGGTTGTGGCCCTGCTGTTTGGTGCTTCACTGCCACATCTTTCTTTCATGTTCTCTTTGGGAGTGCTTCCCATAGTACAGCATGTACCAGTGCTTACCTGCCAGAGTTTATGACAATGCTGTAAGCTCCATGAGTGGCATGCCATTTATTTCTGGTGCTTCTTACAATGCTTGTTAGGGCAGATGTACCCTAAACACTGGCTGGCTGTGACAAATGAATGAGGCCAGGTAAAGTGTGAGATAGGATAGAGAGATCACCTGGTGGGAGGAAGTACCCTAACAGGAGGTGTGGCCATTGACAGTCTTCATCTTTCAGGGATGTTTACATGCCTTTTTAAGTTTAAGGAGGAGGGACCATGCATGAGTTTTTGTTCTCTGTGGTTACCTTACACATAAGCTTTATTAAGTAGAAAAGTTGCTCTTCAGCTGCCAGACCCACGAGGAAACTGCTGTATATAAGTAGGAGGAAAAAGAAATAAGTAAGTTACAAGATAGGAAATGGAAGAATCACTGTAATCTAACTTTCTCATCCTTTAAAACGTTCAATGAAATATGAGACTTTCTAGCAGAAGTCTGTTGTACTAAGTGTGTTCAGCATGATTTTAGGAATATCTTTGACCATGAGAGAGAAAAGATTAGCAAATGTATCATGTTCATGATAGCCATTAAAAAGTACTGTAGTGTAAAAAGTACTGTCACCTTATGTGCTTGGTGAGGACATGGATCAACTGACTAGCTCTTGAAAAGGTTTGATGATGTTTGGTTCCAGAATAGAAGTTTCTCTGATGAGTGCTTTTAATATTTCAGTAAGAAAAAAAAATCACACCTATTCTATCTAAGAATGGCTGTTTCTTTTCAGTTATTCACTAATATGACTGTTCCAAGGACCACAGCTCACCCCTGAAAAAGCTTCATTGAATAGTTCAGCCAAATCATAAGAGACTAAGATTTCTGTCTCTTTGTTAAAGCCACATAGCTTCAGGCTTCTCCTCCCAGTGGTTTGGTTCATGGGGTCAGCTTCCCTCTGTTGCAGGGGAGCAGCAAAGAAATCACCCTAACGACCATCAAAGTGACATTAAAAAGCTCAAGTTTTACAAAGTTAAGTTCTTGCCAACATGTTTGATTTATCATGCAATTAAAAATGCTACTCAGACTAACAGTGCACTAGGGGGAACATGAATTTAAAAATGAGATTTCTTTGGTACTATCAGCCCATCTCAATTGGCTCTTACTGTTAAGGTACAGATGGTTCATTATATAGCTGCCGTTGGCAGTCAGGACTGAGGAGGTGGGGGTGCTACTTCAAAGTGGGTGAGATAACAGGTGGAATCTAACTTGTGTATGTGTCTGCGTTAATCATTGGCTTCCTGTTGTTCTGAGCCTCTCGACTGCTTCATTGTACTGCTTAGACAGCATTGTTGTAGGGAAAGGTGGATCTTAGTTTTAATGAATGTTTAGCTTGAACATAGCTTTTTAAAAATGTGTTAATGTGCAGAATACTATAATGATGAACACATTACCTTGTGAGTGTTGAGAAAATCAAAATACTGCTACTCATGAGCAAATAGCTTGGTTTAATCACTTCAACTGGGTCTCATTTTCTGACATAACAAATAACAGCAATCTCAAATTCTGGTTACTAATGCAGGTGCTAGAACTATTAAGTTAGAAGTTTATACTGTGGGAAAATTAGAATAATACTGCTTTAAATTAAAGTAGTGCTTGAAGCACTAAGGGAGGGTTGATTCTGCCTCAACTCTCCACTCTAGTCCATTGAGATGATGCTCCTCCAGGTCACAGTGACTTCCATTATGGCAGAGTCCTGTGTTCGCTCTTCTGCATTTGGCTCACTTGCTCATTCAGCTTCTCTTTGCTGTTTTGACTCCTCATGCTTTTGTGATGATTCTCAATAACTTGATTTTTCGGTGTTTGGTCCTGGGATTTCTTCTTTGCTCACTTTCTTCTTTGCTTCTTTGCTCTGTAACTCTCCTGGATTTTCATCAGTCCAGTCAAGGCTCGGCCTAGTGCGTAGGAATAGTAGACTGCTATATCTGTGTCTCCTGCCCATTACATTCTAGTTCCCTTATCTCCAGCCTCCTGCCCCTCATCATATCATTATTGAGCACAACATCAAAGAATTTCTGTCATGACACTCTTCTTCGGCATGTCTTGTTTATTTTTAACTTGTTAGTCTATACCATCTTCCACCCAGACTTGAAATCTCACTATTTATTGTTGCACTGCAATGCCTAGGATAAAGCTGTGATTAAATTAGGCTCTTTAAAATATAGGATGAGAACTTGTGATATGGAACACGTATTTGCCATACACAAGCATACACAATTGTGTGTGTGTGTGTGTGGGTGTGTGCGTGTGTGCGTGTGCTTTTTTTATATTCTGCCTACAGATATGTATACATTATAGTGGAGAAAATCTTTATCTTTATTTCCTTGTTGGTGGGCATGCATTATAACCTATTTGACAAATTTTAATAAAAGGTTTAATAAACCATATTCAGAATCCTGTGATTTATCTTCCCTTAGTTTTCAAGATAATGAATGGGTAGAGTTTAATGGCCATTGATTCAAGTTGAAATATATGCTGTTTTGATTAATTTCCTTTTTGTCTAAGGGCTACTTAGCTTCCTGTTTGTGCTCAGTGATCTTACCTTTGGAGTGCCAGCTTTATTCCTGTCAATTTAATGAGTGGCGTTTCTTTAATTGTGACATTATAAGACTCTGCAAATCTTCAACTGCTTTAGAATTAGCTTTCCTAAGAGGCTTTGCTCTACATAGTAAATATGGAAGTACTGGTATCAGGGACAACTGAGCTCTTTGGCTGACCTGAAGTTCCTGATTATTATTATTTTTTTTTATCTCTGAGGGGTTGTTGATGACTGGAGTTGTGAATGCTTAATGACCTTGTATATAATTAATGTATTTGTGTATTTGTGGTTACCTTGCCTTCAGCTAAGACAACATTTTACATCCATTAGCCATGGGGTGATTATCCTCTTTAGAGAAGGATTTTTTTTTTTTTTTTTTTTTGGTGGAGCTGAAGATTGAACCCAGGGTCTTGCACTTGCTAGGCAAGCTCTACCACTGAGCTAAATCCCCAAACCCTAGAGAAGGATTTTTAACAGCAGTCTCTGAAGCTGCAAGCTGCTCTATAGTGGAGCATTTTGCAAGATGTCATTTATGTGCACATTTTCAGGGACATTTTAAATGGAGTAAGGTATGGTATTTAGTGCAATGATTTTATATTCATACCGCACATTTGTTCTGTGTTCTTAAACACAAGAAGCACTTGTAGAACTTCATATCCTAAAATTTGATTAGGGATTTCATTGCAGTCTTTTAAATTTTACTTAATGACTTTGTTAATAACTGTAACAATATGCAGAACACATGAAAAGAAGTCCTTTTTTCTTTTGAAAATTGCATATAATTATTTCAAAATAACTTTAATCTTTTATATTATCTTTTCTGTTTTAGCCTTAATATTCTGTAAAAATGGATTCCCTTTTGTATATTTATATCCTTGCTTTTAAAAAGAGTGATCTTAACTTACTTATTATGGTAAGATTTATCAAATAATGAACTTTTAATAGAGTTTTTATAAATGCTAATTTCTTCATATGTTTCTAAGAAGTAATAAGTACACTTTTCTCCTGTTATGAATAAACTTAATGCATTATGTGAAATCATTTAGGAAATAAAAACATTCTGAATTTTTTATTAGTTTTATTTAATGTGTTAGCCTCCATATATGATAGAGAACATTATTTTATTTAAAAATTCTTGTCAGGTTTGAATTTAATTTCTAAAATGAACTTTTTTTGCAAATACTCTGGTTTCATATGTTTTCCTATTTACATGGAAGTGGGGGTGAGGTGGTGATCACTGTTAACTGAGCCATGTGAAGGAGACTGGAATTCCTGAGAAATGGAATCTAGGAGGTATAAGACAGTCATCACAAAGTGATGTCAGTGACTTCACTTATTACAAGAACTTCATTCATTATGAAGAGCCTTACTTTAAAAATATTCCATTATATTCCTTTATTCATTGATTTATAGAAGTGGAGATGTTGTTAATGTATTTGAGTTTAAAGCCATATAAGTGCATTTATACCATTCTTCAATGGCTTTTTTTTAAAAGCAATTATATAAAAAGTAATAAATTCTAATGTGGTCTTGCTTTATAGCTTTTTAAAAAAATATCAAAACAACTACTTTAATCTAATTTTCTTAGGTATTATTTTTGGTGTTGAATGTGGTATATATAACCCACACTAGCCTTGAATTTTGGATTGTTGTGTGTCTCCTGCCTGCAGGTTGGGATTATAGTGTGCACCATCTCATGCCTGCTTCTTAGACTTATATAGTTTATTTAGGGCAGTTCATACTGAGGTGAGCATTTTTAGAAAATAGAAAAGACCATAACCATTATGGCAGATAGTGACCACAGTATTTACTAGAAATTCATGAGAATGGTCAATAGCAAGCTTATGGTTGTCTAATAGGACACAACTCATAGTACCATTTTATATTTTCAAAATAAAGTTTGTATAAGGGAGATATTACCTTATGAAGTAACCTATTAACAAAATTCAAAAGAAATTGGTATTAGCATGCAGGTATTTTCTATGTCTAGAAAATAAAAAAGCAGAGTTTAGTTTTAGAAAGTATTTCAGAATTCACTGGCTATTGCTTTCCAGGATTGATTTTTGGTGTAGAATTCTTCTCTTGTTTAAGTCTGATTCCACAGTTCAGAATAGAAGATAAATTAAAGTTGGCATAGTTTGATAAGAAGGATTTAGGTTCCCCAGCCCACCTGCCTAGGCACTTACCCAACCTGCCCTTTCCCTTTCTCAGTCTGGGTACCTGGATGACCTTGATCAGCCTTTATACACTTTCAGAAGAAGATAAATCTCCACACACCTAAAAATTGAATACAACAGAGAAATGACATTACAGATTGATAAAAGACAGATGAATCAACAAAGGTGGTGAGATAATTGATTATCTATAGAGAAATGGAGAAAATAAAATTGCATTTGTTCCTTGCACCATTTAAAAAACAAAAATTTCATGGATGAGAACCCAAATATGTAAAGTAACATATATTGGAAAGACTGTTCATAGCAGTATTCTTTGACAGTAAAAATCTTGAAATGGCTTTCATGTTCATAAGTAGATGATTATATATGATATACAATAGAGTTATACAAGAGAGTGATGTGTAGTAATGAAAATGAATAAACTATTGTACATTGAATCAGTTAAAAATCAGCCACATAAGAAAACCTGCTCCCCATTTCTGTCTCTGTCTCTTTCTATCTCCGTCTTTCATACAGATACAAATATATACAGATACATAATTTCATTTGGATGATGATCAGAAGCAAGGAGAACTTGCTTTAGTAATAAAATGTACAGAAGTTAAGCTAGGAGAAGAAACTCAAAGTTCTCCACTGGAGCAAATGGAGCCTCTCTAAGAGCCATGCTGTCTTCTTTATTCTTGTTTAAAATGGTCAAATATCACGCTATACTATTTTATGTTGTTGGCTATCATTTACTCCTTTTGGGGGGTCCGCCACCCAGTTCCCAAATAAATCACTCACCAAGGCTTATTCTTAATTATAAATGCCTGGCCTTAGCTTGGATTGTTTCTTGCCAGCTTTCCTTAACTTAAATCCCATGTACCTTTTGCCTCTAGACTTTTCTCATTCTCTTACTTATGTAAATCTTACTCTTGCTCTGTGGCTTGCTGTGTAGCTGGCTGGCTGCTCCCTGGAGTCCCCTTTCTTCTCTGGCTACTTCTCATCCCAGATTTTTCCTTTTATATATTCTGTCTGCCTGCCAGCCCTGCCTTTCCTTTCTCCTGCCTTGACATTGGCCATTCAGCTCTTTATTAGACCATCTGGTGTTTTAGGCAGGCCAAGTAATACAGCTTCACAGAGTGAAACAAATGCAACATAGATAAAGTAACACACATTAAAATACTGTTCCCCAACAATTTTATATGTTGTATAGCGCGTGTAAAGTACAAAAATGAGCAGTTAATTAAAAGATATCTTTTAAGGCTCTAAAACAACATCATATATTTAGTTTGATGTTCCCATATATAAATCCAGACCAAATTTAGAGTTTTCTGACAGTAGGAGTTGTTTGTTTGTTTGTTTGTTTTTTTTAAAGCCTGTATCATCCTATTGAAACCTCATTTCTCCCACAAATCTTTGATCTCCTCCTGAGCTCTTAGGTAACTAAAATAGCTCACCAGATGATAGTTTGTGTTAGGTATGTTTCCTCTTGACTTACCTGTTCTTTTCCTCATTGTTCCATAGTGTCATGGTTATCAAGCGTGAGTTGGAGTCATCAGCTAGGCTGTGTTTGTTCCTTATGTTTTCTGTACCTGTGTATTTATTGATCCTGTACAACTTTGTGAAATGTCTGGTTGTGCCAGGCACTTCACTAGACCCCAGGATACAGTAATGAGTTAAACTAGTTTTATGTTTGATGTGCAAAAGAAAAGAAGGAGGTTGGAAGTAACAGAGACTGACATTTAACAGTCAGCATTGTTTTCCCTTGGCTCTGTTCTCATACAGTTCCTGAATTTTACATAACCATAGGTTTACATAGAATATAAGAATTTCAAACATTGCCAGCCACAGGCGTATGATTTATTTCTTGACAGTAGGGTGTGAGAAAAAGAATTGTATGTTATTTCAGGTCACACATGGAAGAGAAGGAAGAGACTCTCCTCCTCTTCCAGCCCAGTATGTGTGTAGAGACATGCTTATACTGGAATGTGGTGAGCAGCTCCTTAGATAATGCAGATGAGACCATATTATGCAGATCATAGAGCTAAAAATTAGAAAGAGCCCAGGTCTCTCTTCCCTGAAGTGGTACACCACTGAGTACTTACTGGACCAGAGCTGCCATCCCACCCCAGAGAGGATACGTTCTCAGTGTTAAATTTCTAGTGTTTTTTTTTTTCTTTATTATTACTTCCAGTCCTACTTAGACCCTAATCAAGTGTTCATGCCAAATAGTAATGGCAGCATTGTGACACACTGGATGGCGTTATGTGTATGCATATGCAAGTGCTAGAGAAGGCAGAGAGCCTTTCATCCATATGGAAGTCTTTTCAGATGGAAAAGGGACAAGCATTTCACCTGTTGGGCACAGCATGAATAAATATATGAAAGGGTGTGAGGGGTGAAGCTGTTCTTTCTTAATTTGCATTTCAGAATATGACTCAATCTTTTCTATTAATTAGGGAGCTCTGTTAGTATATAGTAATTTAGACTCATTCTGATTTGTTACTTTTGGGAAACAGTGATGCAGAGGACACCAGACTTGTTGCCACTGTTTATCCTAATATCCATGAGATCAAGAAACAATTTTGGAGAGGTGATGATAGGAAGATAAAGATCATTAGCATATGAACAATTGCTAATTGTAATCACACTGAATTTTCTGACTGTTCAAGTTTTATAGTTATACAACTTTATAAAGATCTATATAGGAAAAGTAACACTTTTATATGAAACTCATATAGTGTCCTCTGAGATTGTGTATGGTAGATGAGGCCAGGGTGGACATAATGGGAGAGGCCATATCATGAAGGATTAGTCTAACACGTTTCTAAACCACCTTGATGTAAAAATAGAATGTTCAGTTAGGTTGTAAGTAGTGTTGGCAGCTTGGTCCTATATTGAGATTTCAGAATTCTTCCTGTTCACATCTGATTTCCAGCTTGTGACTGTGGTGTGAATGAAAATATGCATCAAGTTACTTTTGGCTTTCCCACAAATTTAAACTCAAAAAGCCATATTACAGTAATATAGATAGTATGTATGAATGCTACATGAATATTGTAATAGTCATAATATAGAATGTTCATTCCTAGAATTGTGATGACATCTACTGAATTGCAGCCAGTTCATTTGCATATTCATGCCCACTTAGCTCAAATAAGTCCCTGTTTGTTTGCACATTAATGTCTGGTTTCTACATCAGTTAACTAATTTACATATCCCTGTTCAGTTGGTTAGTGATGTTCATGTGTAGTGTAGCTCTGTGCTTGAGTGGCTTGGGGAATATTATGGCTTAATGGAGGAGCACCTATTTCTCATTATACTTTTGCTGCATGGACTAATCGTTTTATGTTTTTAAGCTCTAGATTGCTTACTTCTTTGTAATATGTTACTAACAACACTCACCTGCCCATTCCTAGGGGTTGTATCAGTTACCACATTGATAGTAACAAGGTAGCATCAGCATTTCTAGATTAGCTCTATATTTGTCTCTACTCCCGGAACCCCCACTCCTCCTGTATAAGGAGGTGTAGTAGGTACCTGGGGAAGGCACACATGCAACCAGTCACAGTTCTAATGAGTGTCATAACTTCCTTCGCAGTACAAAGGAGAAGAGACTTGACATTTTTTGGGAAAGTCATAGACATTACAAAGGAAGAACTCCATTCCTAAACTGGAAAGTGAATTAAGCAACTGACCAAGGGAGTTTAACTGACTAAGTATAGTTAAACTGCACTATGGAGAGGATATATCTGAGTACACAGATGTGGGAGACTGTAAAAGGAACTGTCTTATTCAATAAGAAACACAGAACCAATGCAAAGAAGAAAGCCAAGAGGTCAGAGCTAAGAGCTAAAAACCTTACCCTTCCTCTTGCGGTGGTCCTACCTTTCCAAAAGAGACCTACTTCCTGTGTCTGTCTTTTTTTTTTTTTTTTTTAATAGAGTTTCTGTTCTGCCTTCTCGTTGGTTGTAAACCCAACCACATGACCTCCTAGTTACTGCCTGTCTGTACAGACCTCCAGGTCTTCTATGGTTGGTATTGAGATTAAAGGCGTGTGTCTCCAATGCTGGCTGTATCCTTGAACACACAGAGATCTACCTAGCTCTGCCTACCAAGTGCTGGGATTAAAGGCGTGCACCACCACCGCCCAGCTTTCGCTATGGCTTGCTAATAGCTCTGACCCCCAGGCAACTTTATGTATTAACATACAAATCATATTTCAGTACAAATAAAATATCACTATAAGACTACCTTGTAGTTGTAGTCATTTTATTTTGGTTGAAGCAAGTGTGTGAGGAAGATTGGACCTAGGTAAGGAAAAAGATGAGTAGATCTTAGAAGACCTGGTATAATATAAGGTTTGGATTTTCTCTTCTGGATGACAAGTCTGTGGAAGAGAGTAATATAGTCAATGTGTGGAGACTAAAGTAAGTGCAGTGAAGTGGTGACAAGAGAAGACTATCCTAGCTTCTTAGAACAAGTGGGATGAGGTTCGGAAGCTAATTTGAAAATGGAATCAGTAGGACATGCTGTTCTTGGTTGTGTTTGAGCATAAGATACACATTTTGGCTCATTACCAGTTTTCCAATCTGGTGACTTGGGTAGATATGATGTCACTTGTTGAACAAGAAAATGCAAGTAAGGGAGAAGTTCCCTTTAAAATTTTAATTTATATATTTGTATATTTATTTACTTATTGTGTGTATGCATATGTGTACATGCATGTGTGCGTGTATGTATGTATGTACGTATGTACATATATATGTAAGTGTGTGTGTGTATGCCACAGCATGCATGCAGATGAGTGGACACTTTTAGGAGAAGTTGTAAGATTATTGAATTGTGTTGTTCTAAGCTCTGAATGCACAGAACTGTGTTATGTTACCTATTTGTTGGAAACCATCATGCCATTCAGTCTTGATACTATACAGTCCTTCCTTTGAGGTGCCCAAACAGTTCCTGAGGATGTTTGTAAGCGATTTCTCTTACTTTAAGAATGAAAAATATGAACCTATTCTCTTCTTTCTCCACATTGGTCCCAACCCTTAGTATTCACAGTTGCTCCCAGGATTTCCAATTCTTTATGATGTTGTTTATTTGGGAACTGATAGGAAAAAGATGCAGGGCTAAGAGATTTCCTATGAGATAACAAATTTTGAAAATATTTATAGGATCTTTAAATATACAATTAAACCTAATTGTTATAACCATCCAAGGAAAGCAAAACAAGTTATATTCCTGTCTCTTTGGTATCTGACAGTGAACTTGTCAGGGCCTTTTTTTATTTGCCACTACTTCCAAACTTACTTTTCTTTTAGTACATCCACTTTCATTAAGTAACACTCATCACTGGCTATTGAGTCTGGAAGTTTACCTGGAGGAGCATCTTGACTCTTCCTCCTTTGCCCTGTCCTGAATCCATTACCAGATCGTACTGATGGTGCCTCCTAGTGTTTTATGAAGCCAGATTTTGAGACTTCCTGTTCTTGGACTAGTGATAATCTTTGCAGTGATAATAAAGGTGGCTAGCTGGGAGGGTTTCCTATGCTTTCTCTGTCAGCTCATGATCTTGTAACATGCATTGCATCCTCACTACAAATCACTAAGAAGTGAGTGCTTTAAGTGAATAACTTTTACCCTCAGACAAATGACTCTATTCAGGATACTGCTACTGTATAATCATAGGCGAGTCAGAGTTGTTTGAGTTTCTTTATCTGCTTACTTTACCATGGTGTCCACCTCTCTGAATATGCCACCAGCTATTCTCATTGAATGTTAAGACCCATCTGATCTGGTCAAGTCCCAATGTCATGTTACATTCATGTCCATTTCCAGTAATCTTTGTGGTAAGCAGAAAGAGAATAATAGCTGTGAATCCAAAAGGCTACTGGACAGAAATACTCAATGTCCTATGAAGTTGAATACTTGGGAGTCCATGTTGGAGTGTCATCTGAGGTCTGCTCTCACTTGTTGCATCATAAAAATTCTTTCTCTTCTTGTTAAGTATGGGAATTAAGGTATAAATTCCAGAGGGTGGAATACCTTTATCCTAGTACTTTGGCTACATGAAGATGTTGCTGCCTTTTAGAAGTTAGACTGATACTCATGGACATCAGCTTTTAGCAGCTTCAATGAGATCTATTGATCTTAGACTTTCATACACGAGTATACTGTATTTATGCCATGTCCATACCTTCCTCACCCCACTCGCCCACTACTCCTGTGTTATCCACACCAGGTCTTTTTGAATTCACGATGTCTTATATAATTTTTATTATTAATCCCCCCCATATGTACACACCCCTCCCTACCCCTTATCAAGTCTAGTTAGTATTGCTTTTATGTATATGTGTTTAGGGCTGAATAGTTAAGATTGGGAGTCCTATCAGGGGGCTTGGCCCTGTAGAAGATTGATTCTCCCTCCCTCAGCAGCTATTGGCTGCCTGTAGGTACTCATCAAGGGTTGGAGCCTGGTGAAATTTTCCTCCACCCACATTGGCATATTAACTGGTGTGGTCTTGTGCAGGCAGGCATGTTGTTGAGAGTTGATGGCTATAGCATTTCTGCATGTTTAACAGACTCTCTTGCAGCTGTTATCCTGGACCTCTGGTTCTTACAGCCTTTCTGCCCCTCTTCTGCTCTGTTCCTTGAGCTTCGATATAGGGTTGTGTTGTGCCCAATTGGAGCTGGCACTGCGTGGCCACTTTTTCTCTCCATCTTGACCAGCTATGGATCTCTGTTGGAGCCTATGTGAGCTGCAAGAAGTGGCTTTGTTGAAAAGCGAGGGCTGCACTTACTCAGAAATTGGGTACTGTTGTCTGTTTCTAGTTCTTTTTAATTATGTGGCTGCCTGTGGCTGCCTGTGAGTGCTGGTGGCTAGGGAGACCAGAAGATAGTGTTGGATCCCCTTCAGCTAGCGTTACAGGCTGTTGTGAACTGCTGAACTGGGTCCTGGGAACTGAGTTTCAGTCCTCTGTAAGAACATGAAGAGCTTTTACCTACTGAGCCATCTTTCCAGCACCCAGGAATTTTACATTTTGACTAATTTACCATATGTCACTCAGTGACCTTCCAAATCTGACATGTAGTATCCTCTTTTAATATCATTATATTATATTGGTGAAAGTCCCCTCCCCATACTAGATTAGCTTCCATTGTAGTACTCATTGTTCAATTAGTTACTTGAATTTATTTGTTTAAAATGTATATGTATTACTTATATTCCATACATCTAGGGGCCGAGTCATTAAGTTCATTGCACATACTGAACATCTAGTATATTAAACACCTCTGATAAGTTGACATTTCAGATGTGAGAAGTTCAACATTACACATTAAATGGCTAAACTAGACAGAATCTTCAGTCTTTCCCAATTTGCTAATAATACTTGTGGAGATATATGAATATATTAGATTAAATTATAATAAGGAACAAGATAAGGAAAACTGATGTTATTTGAGAGAAAAGGATAAAATTATAGAGATGAGATTTTTGAGTACATATATAATTATTTTTTTAATAACTTTTGTCTTAATAAGTAAGCCTTAATATCTCATTTTTATTGCTAAGAAAAACCATGGCTTATATAGATTAAGTAATTACACCAAAGTCACAAAACCAGTTTGTGACAGTGTTCTTCTGTTGTGGTTTTCTTGTGCAGAGGCTGGAAAATAACTTGCATTTGATATGCTTGTATAGTTTTTGCCCTATGGTGTTAATGTGTATGCAGGTATTGTGTTTGAGTAGAGATATCTATCTGTGTAAGCCATCTCACCCTCAAGTGTCAGAACATTTTCATCAGCAGAAGTTCCCTTGTGGCCTTTGAGGGTCTGCATCTCTCTTCTCAAGCCTTCAGTAAGTGCTGAAATACTTGATGTCACACTAGGTTAGCATGAAATTTGTAAGTGGATTAAAGTCCTCTAGTCTGTGATTGTGAGACAGGCTTCTTTTTTTCCATCTAATGACTTTGACTTTCCCCTCACTAGTTGCCTGACTTAGTGTTTGTTCCTCTCACTGATGAGTAGTGCTCTGTGGTGTGGCTAGGCCACACACTGATTATCCCTTCAGTTGATGATGCACGTTGACTCTGTTCCCAGGTTTCAACCCTGTGAATGGTGTGCCACAAACATTTGTGTCCAAGTCTTTGTGTGGGATAAGCATTTTTAAATTAGGAATGTATAGAAGTGGGATATCTGGGTCATACATGTCATTACTTTTGTTTAACTTTTTAATAAACTGCCAGTTTTCCAAAGTGAATGTATTTTATATTCCCATCTCCAGTGTATGTCAGAACTTGATATTGTCAGTCTTTTCAATTTGAGACAGTCTAGTGAATATCTAGTATTATCAATGTGGTAGTGTGTCCATTTTTAATGTAACATCTTACTGATCCATGAGGCTGTAGAAATGTCAATTTGAGCCTTCTGTTTCCAAATTAGAATCAACTACTAATTTTTTTGTCTTGTATAATTATCTCAGAACTCTATTTTTTGTCATTTCTTTTGGAATAAATTATATATACCTTTAAGTGTTAAAAATATAGGATAAATATATGTATCTATAGTATAAGCCCCTGGAAAAGCTACATATGAATTTATTTATATGTTACAATAGTGTTTATTAAAACACTTATTCCTATGTATTTGTCTAGTTCCAGAATTTTCTGGAAGTTTGTGGGTTTGTCCTAAGGAAGTCCTATTAGAAAACTAAGCTGCCAGTTGTCGCTCTGCAGTAACCACAGGACTCATGTACAATGCTGCTAATTATGACTTGTATTTTTGAGCACCACCATGGCAGTCACTGATACCTTACACTGACAAGCTGTAGGTTTAAACTTGGAGAATGCAAGCCTCAGTCCAGGGAAAATGAAGTTATGTATAGGTGACTTGTTCCATTTGAATTAATGAAAGGGCTGCTGGTGTAGACCAGCTGTGTTCTCTGATGACAAAAACGAGTCTTGACATTTTGGGTAATGAAAATTCAGTTCAGCACCTCTTAGAGATATGTATGATAATATATTGTCAGCCAGAAGCAGATGGCAGGGAAGCACAAACCTTGTCTTATTAAAAATAGTGTGACACGTGGACACTGCCTGATGTCTGCTTTCTAGGGGGAAAGTGTCAGGGGAAGACCCTTTTTAAAATGGCAGGAATAACTATTCTGTGGAAGAAGGGTGAGAAGATCTGACTTTGGTGCATGGCCTCTTTGGCAGTTGCCTTTCTTCATGATTTCTAGTTTCATGGTTTGTTTTCCTAGGTACGGGCTAAGGCATGAAAGCCCTGGAAAGGAGACTCACCTTTTTTGGCTTGACAGTATTAATGCAATCGTCTAGTTCAGACCTTGTAAGCCCACTTATTATTTCCTCTGCATGTGTTTCTCTAGTTTAGCGGATTAGCTGCACTGTCTCTTCAAAGGCTATCCAATCAAGGAGGGGTTATTAAAACCAGGGCGATTTATGACTGAGAATTAATTAGAGAAGCATTTTCATGCAAAACATCCAATTTTTTGATTAGCAGTGGAGCAGGGCCGCAATTAGCACTCTAGGAAGCTTAAATTTCCAGCTTTTTGATTCTCAGGAAATGAGATTATCAAACCAGGGTCAGACACTTGACAGCAAAGCGGGAGTGGGGGAGTGTGAAATTATATCTTTAAAAAGATCTTTGATTTTGATTTTGAGATTGCTATTCAGGCCATAGAAAATCCAGAAGAGGGCAAAGACAAAAAAATGTAAAAGTGCAGGGCCTGAAAGTTCTGGCTCTTCAGTGGCCCCTTTACTGAGCAGGGGTGTCTGTTTTAAATGTTTGTTCAGAGAATGGTCAGATGCAAGCCAATGGTTTTTGTTCCTTCATTATTATTATTTAATTCTCCTTTCATAAGTTTCATTTGGTATTCAGTATCTGAACAAATACCTAAAATGTTTATATGAATTGGAGGGAGGCCAGTTTTTTCCCCCATTAGAAAATGACCTTGTTTTTTAAATGATGACTTGCTAGTTTAAGGGTCTATTCATTTTTTTTTTTTTTAAATAATTTCAAATCACTTCTCAAGTGAACTATAGTTTAAGTAGTGAGTTATGTCAGGCCATAGATTACCACTAATTGATAAGTGACCTTTGTCAAGTTAGGTGCCTGAGATAGAGCAAGGCACTTCAGATCTGCTGTAAACTAAGGTACATTCTGTCATTAGTATCATTAGTTTTTCCTAGGGAGGTGCAGCATAATGAAAATTTATTTGTTCTAGAAAATATTTGTCACCCTCTATATTCTTAATTTAGACTTCTAATTTTAGTTGGAAAATAAAAGAACAATATATCTTTTGTCTTAGCAAAGTGTGCTAGTTAAAACTCACATGCCTCTTTAATCATTAGGTTCTGAGCTCCTCAAAGAAACCCAGTTCCTTTTTGTGGTTTTGGTGCTCAACCATCTCTTTGCTGCTCTGTCTTCATATTTACCATGCTGTTCATCCTCTGTAAATAGTTTACAAATACTACAGCACATTTAATGTACTGGTTGTGTGTGCTGTTATGGATTGCTTGCTTAGTCATTTCAGGGGCACCATTGGTAGTCTAGTCTAAGTTGGAGCACTGGTAAAGAAGCCTTCCTATTCTGAATGGGGGGGGGGCGCTGACCATTAGTGGATCTGGCTTGTCTGTTGTTATCCTAGCCTTGTTTTCTTTATTTAAACAAAGCCTCTGCAATTCTTTTTGAAAAACTAGCTTTGTAACCATATTCTAGACCATGCTGACCATGAATACAAGAGATAGACATACAGATTTTATTCAATCAGAGATTTCTGGTGCTGCATTTTTCTTCCTCAAATATCTCTGGTTTAGGAACATGATTTGCTGATATAATCTATCATTTTTGCAATCCTACTGTTGATTCTCAGCTTTGTGTGCCATTCTTACTCAGTTCTTGCCTTTTGTTGATGAAAAGTATCCATCACCGGCTGGATGAAAATTGGCTGCTGTCTAATCTTGGGGAAGAAGAAGAACTGCCAGTCAGAGGTCAAAGGGTAGACATTATTGGATTTATAGCTATCAGGCTCAGTGCTCATGTTTGGAGATGTTGATAAATATGCTTTATAGTGTTCAATAAAATATTTGTTTAAAGTGTGTGTAGTTTTACAGTTATAGCTGTTTTCTTTGTTGTATAATGATTGTATATTTTCACTTCCATAACACATGAGCATACATGCATGTGCGTGCGCGCGCGCACACACACACACACACAAACAGAGAGAGAGAGAGAGAGAGAGAGAGAGAGAGAGAGAGAGAGAGAGAGAGAGCGAGCGCACAAGAGAGCACTTAAACAGATGAATTAGAGATTTTTAACATTTGTGTGTGTATATGTGCTAGGGTAAAAATTATCATGTCCACCTTCTGGGAGCTTGTGATACCCTGCTGCATATCTGCAAGTTTGTGGATAAAAGGGAAGTATATTGCTTCCATTAGACTTGCAGCATGCTTTAATTATTTGTGTATGTGTAAATACACACAGACATACATACATTCAAATTTCATTTCTACATTGAATGTTATTACCTGTAGAAGAAAATAATAAAACAACTTAAATACAATGTAAAATAAGATCAATTTAAAAACTTACTAACATTTGATAATATTACTATTAAAGGTAAGCAGAAATAATGTGGTTTATTAAAGTTCAGGAAAATTTAATCAAACTGGTGTAATAATTTAAATATGAATCAGTTTTAAAGAAAGAATAATTTGTTATTTAGTGAAGTAGACAAGCCAGGCTAGTCTAAGCTTTTTTCCTTAATATGAAGTTTTTTAAAACTACAGTTTGTCATAGCTTAATTTATTAATTAAGGAACTTGATTTAAGAGGCTTATACTTAGTAATTTGTCCAATATCACATGCAGTTTCCATTGGTGGTGTTATGGTGTTGGCATCACTCTACTCTGTCTGATGTGCCGTAGGTGTAGTGTATATGGTGATGGATGATTGATGTGGATGAAGACTGTTTCAGAACATGCTAGTGATGAGTAGAAAGGAATGCTTTCACTTTCCAGGTTCATACAATTAACATTCAATAATGATAGATTCATGTATGCTTGTTATTATGTAACTCTGTATAGATCTTGCTCTTTTGCCATGAATTATACAGTTATTTGGTGGGATTCTCTGATATGGACTCCTGACGTTCTCTTTGGTCTTAACTTTCCATTGAAATTCTTGAATTGACAGGGTGTCCTCCCCTAGTGAAGACTATGCCGGGATAAAGAAGCTCATTTTCTTAGGCATATGATCAGTCTAATTGATGGTATTTGATACTTGTTAGCACATGGTGAGTTTATAAGCCAGTGAGGTTAGGACTCTAGCATTCAGACCAGTATGTTGGAGAGTGTTATACAGTGTTTGAATAGATGAACAGTCTGTGGTAATGTAGGGCTTTTAAAGTAGAAATATGTGGAAAGAAAAACCTAAGACTAACTAGAAAGAATAATCTAAAGGAAACAGTCACTATTGCCTGAAGGATATGCAGATATGGGGAATGTCTAGCATCTCTCAAGGGAAAGGACAGGCCCGTGGACACTTGTGTCAGAACCATCCACACCAGCTTTTATTAACTAATGTAAGTACACTCTTACTGTTTCCATCATTCGCAGCCACATTTCCCCTTCTTTCAGTGTCATCTGCCAGTTTTGATAGCTCTGCACTTCTTTCTGCATGTCTTACATATAAATTCCAGTTTATTTTAATAGGTTTGAAGTCTATTGTTTGTTGTTAGCTCCTGAATTAAAATTGTATGCTTTTGCAGCTATTATTAAAATGGCAAGTGGAAATATTTTGTTTTGTTGATATGAAATAAGCCAAAACTATGTAAACTTTTCTAAATCAACACCAAGAATTTCTATCTACTCCTGTGAGCTTCTAAAAGCTTGGCCCTGCTAATGGCAGCACCTAGGAAATAGTGAGAGAGCCCATTCTTGTTATGACTTCAGGGTTTGCTAAGATACAGCTATGGTAGATTACCCTCTGCTTGCTTGATGATATAATATATAAAGCTTGATGTTCTGTAGCTGGATTGCCTTAAATAATATAAAAAACATCCAAAAAAAAAAAAAAGAAAGAAAGAAATAGCCTTTCTGACTTTCCACATTCTTCTGTGGGTGCTTTACTTACTGTGATTTGTGATTGTGTTCAGTTTCATTGTGTTAACAAGTGCTGAGGTCTCTTGACCACTCATTGTGCAGTTGATGCCCTTCAGCAGCATTTAACACATGTTGTAGGAACTATTTCTTCTTGGTAATGGCAGTGGAATATATAAATATATTCAAATGAACTACTTTACCTACATGTCTTTAAAATAGAACAATGGAACACATTGCTCAAGAAATAGTTTAAAGGCTGTCTTCAAAGTCAGAGGTCTGTCTGTCTCTGCCTTGTGAGTACTGGGATTCAAAACAACGACCATGCCGAGTTTTAGAAATTTTTTCAGAATTAATATTTCTAGAGTAACTGGCTTATATTAATATATTATATATGTAGTCGATGACAGATTATACTTTAGAATATCTAAACATATTATGAATATATTTCTTGGTAGTGATGCTTGATAGATTTATGTTTTAGGTAAAAATCTATGGTATCAGTGTAGTTATTAGAATGTATTCATATACATCCTTGAAGTTTGCATAAATCTCAGTGGCATAGAGTCCCTTGAAAACATTGTATTCTCTATCCTCCCACAGAACTAGGAAGCATCTTTTGAAATAATCTAGTCCAGTGGTTTTAAGACTTTATTCTTCTACTGAACATGATGATGCATACCTGTAGTACTGGCACTATGAAGGTAGAGACAGAAGGCTCAGACGTACAAAGATAGCTCCCACTACCTAGTTTAGTGAGTTCAGGGCCACTCTAGGCTACATGAAATTCTATTTCAAACAACAACAACAACAACAAAAACTACTTGCAGCCAAAAGTTTATGTATTATATAGGTCCAGGCACACGTGCCTCAGAGGCAAATGTTATGAGAATTTGCAAATGAGGAGTCCCAGCCTTCTGTAAGCTGTGTATGATGTTGATCAAGTTCATTTTTATGTCTGGATTCTTCACATACTTCAACTTGTGCTATTTTTAAAACGTTACAGAGAGGATTGGAAAGATAGCTCAGCAGTTAAGAGCACTGACCACTCTTCCAGAGGACCCAGGTTCATTTCCCAGCACCCACATGACAGCTCATAATTGTTTATAACTCCAAGATCTGACACCCTCACCCAGACTATATGCAAACAAAACACCAATGCACATAAAATAAAAATAAAAAATTATTTAAAAAATATTACAGTGAACTTGTGGGGATTCCTTTACAGTATATATCTATAAGGGTTTAACAAGATAATCCTATTTGAGATTTGCTAGAGTCCTTAATTTCCAAAAACATTTGTTAGCCTGCATTATTTGCAAAAGTATAGGGCTATGTCTGTTTCTTTTCATCTTTGTGATCACTTATGATACCCTATTAGTTTTACAATTTTAAACATTTTTAAAATTTCAGAACTACCCAACTTGATATGAATATACCTTTGTTTACTGTCCAGAAAAGAGATGAAATTCAGAGTATCTACTGAGACAGCATTCTTTAACTTTAGAAGGACTTTAGATACCTACAAAGCACATTAAAATCCGGACGTGTAGATCCCATTGCCTGTTCCCCCTTTTCCTTTGTGAATTAGCATTTCTACCTACTTTGTGAAGCTGCTCTCCTGATCCATGGTGTTGCTGGAAGGCTTCTCTCCAGGTTCCACCAAGCCCCGCAGTCCCATAATCCACTTATAAAATAATCACTCAGACACTTATATTACTTATAAACTGTATGGCCATGGCAGGCTTCTTGCTAACTGTTTTTATATCTTAAATTAACCCATTTTTATAAATCTATACCTTGCCACGTGTCTGGTGGCTTACCGGCGTCTTTACATGCTGCTTGTCCTGGTGGTGGCTTACAGTGTCTCTCCTCCTTCTTCCTGTTTCCCCAATTTTCCTCTCTCTTTGTCCCGCCTATACTTCCTGCCTGGTCACTGGCCATCAGTGTTTTATTTATATAGAGTGATATCCACAGCACCACGGAACACACTTTGAGGATCTGTATAATAAATCTTACAGTAAAATGAAAGATGGTGGTGATAGTCAGGATAAGCATGCTGCCTCTGACTATATTACTTCATTCTTAACATTATAGCACTTAGAAAGGTATCAAGTTTCCCTGGAGAATAGTGAATCTAATAGAATTATGCATGAGCATTAACAGATCATCAACAGTATATCCTTTCCCCTGGGTCCACAGCAGTTTGAAAAGATGCATTCCCAACAAATGACTTAAAACTTGTAGCTATAGTAACAAATTAACAATCACCAGGCTCTATAATTGGATGTTTGAACAGATCTCCTTCATTTGAGTTTTATTCATGAATCACAAAACTGGAGATGAAGAATGTTCAGTATAAGGAGTGAAAAGCTATTTTCTAAACTTTTATTCAACAGAGATTTCAGGCTAATTTTGAATCAAGAGCGAGGAGTCAGTTTAGATGCTTACAAGGTATACCTCATTTTTTATTATAATAAAATGCTTTCACAATATATTATCTTTGCACTAGATATTTAGTTGTACTTCAGTGTCAGTTTTAATTCCAGGCTTTCTTTTGGTGTAAGCAATTTTAGCAACCTTTTTTTGACCCCTCATGGTCATTTACATTAAAGTCATCAACTCAGCATCAAACAAATAGTTCTGTTAGGTGCTGAACTGTTGTGAAAGAAGATACTGAATAAAGGTCTCTGAAGGATACTAAGGAAATGGAAAGGGGGCAGAGGCAAGGAAATGCCTTCTAAACACCTGCAGAGTTTCAAGGGCTGAATCAGGAAAGAGGTGGGATGGATAAAGGGGGAAATGAGTTAGGTTGAACTAAGATCCTTCAGCAGTGTCTTGACTAGTCACATGACTTGGAAGCTACTCCTTTTAAGTCTTTTCTTCTATGCCTTATATAGACTTCCAGCAGAAGGTGTGGTCCAAATTTGTGTCTTCCTGTCTCAAGATCCAGATTAAAGCCCTGTGACTTCCTGCCTCAGAGGTTCAGACTAGAAGTGGATTCACACACCTCAAAGCAAGCAAAAAAGTCTCACCAGCTGTTCCCTCCTTTTCTGGACTGTAGTTCATTTCAGATGTGGGCAAATTGACAATGAAGGAGATCTATCAAGGGGAACTTAGAATCTGTAACAGAGGAGGCAGGCATTTTCAGACAATTTTAGATGAGAAGATTTAAATTTGAAGAGGAGCAAATAAATCAAGCCAAGGGTTAATACCCGCTGTTAGAAATTATTTGCTAAGGTAGGAAAACAAAGCAAAAACTAAAATTCTACATCATATTAATGGTTTAAGAATATGAAATCAGTTCATTTTTGTCACTTTACCTTAACCTCCATGTTAGTACCTTGAATCTTTAAATTGGTTTGAAATGAAACTAGAAATGAGTAGTTAATTTAAGTGTTCATATGTACGTATTAGTTTGGTCTTATTCTATAGCAAGCTATTCCAAAGACCATCAAATATCAAATATTTATTATTATTCATTTCCTGTCATTGACTGGCTGGTTGTCAGGATTTGAATAGCTCATTTGGGGATGGCTCTTCTAGGATTGAGTCATCTGGTATCACTGGGACCTTTATTTTACGGGGCCTGTCATTATTTAAGAGGTTAGCTGGAGCCTGCTCACATAAGATCAAGTCCCCTGTATTTACTGTGCTTATGTGCCCATCAAGTATGTTTGTATCACATTTGGTAAAGGAAACCCATTTGGTAAGGGAAACATCCTCTCTGTTTTGATGGAAAGCACTGTAGAATTGTAGAGAAAAGTAGAACGCTTACAGGACAGTACGAAGTTTGGCCTTCTTTTCTGATAGTACCAAATGAAAAGTTTTAAATTATTCATGCCCTCCTAATTATTTTCTTTATTCTCTTAGAATACTTTTAGGTTTTTATCTTGAGGAAATTATATGAAATATATTTTTTTAAAAAAGAGCTTAAGACAAAGTGTGCTCATTGCAGCTCCAAAGAAATGCAGGTAGGGGCTCTGCCATGTCTGCCCAGGTTTAGTTAGCAGCATCACTCACAGTACTATGAAAAAGGAGCTCTTAATGTGAAAGGAAAGAAAAGTTTAGGTAAATGAAATTTCACTGAGGCTTTACAAAGTGTTATGTAGTGATTTAAATGTTTTATGAAGATAACAACAGGACATACTTGTCATAAATAAAAATCAGGGCATGAATTTAAGTAGCACAACCTTAAAGATAGAAATCCAACACATAGAGCAAACTTTGAGAAAAATTATTAAAAAAAGTAATCATAAAGTAGAAAAATAGCCAAGTAGAAAGGGAATTCACAAGATGTTGTCATAGAAAATAGAAGAAATTTTCAGGAGATTCATAAGAATTATAGTTTGGTGAAGTTAAGTATTGGTAGGACGCCACATCTAGCAGCCACCGTTAGCAGAAAGCTGTTCCTGAAGTCCCCAGGGGAAGTAAATAAAGTAGAGTCAGAGGAAAGAGATCTACCTCCATGTTTCAGGACCCATTTGCTTTTGTTAGAATAAGTGCATCAACAATTTGCAAATAAATCTACCAGATTCATCCTACTTTTATGTGACAAGTTATATACAGATGGTTAAAATATTGAGGTAGAATAAAACTACAAAATTCAAAGGTAAGCATAAACATGTTTTATTGTTGCTGGATCCTAAGGACTCCCTTGGAGGAGGGGGTGAGAACTGTAATCCCCCAGTGGGGAGACTGGGCAGCAGGGTTTCAATATTTTGCCTCCCAAGTCAAGAACCTCAGAAAACAAAGAACTTAGCATGGTTGCACCGAAATCTCAAAGCTATCATAATTTAAACATTTAAAATTAATAGTAAAAAATTAAATTTAGTAGATTTGTAATGAATGCAACTCCAAAAAGTTATTAAATGCAAGCTTCCATAAAACTTTTTTCTTTTATTAAAAATACATTTTTTTTCATACAATATGTTCTGATTATAGTTTCCTCTCTCCCAACTCCTCTGTGATCCTCTCCACCTCACCTCCTATTAGGATCCACACCCTTTCTGTCTCTCCTTTGAAAACCAGCAGGCATCTAAATAATAATAATAATAATTATAATAATAATAAATTAATATATATTAAGATAAAAAGAAAAACAATAAAATCAGACAGGACAAAATAAACAGAAGAAAAAGACCAAAGGACCAAAACAGAAAACACATATAGATGAAGAAACACACATGTTTACACAAATAAGAATCCAATAAAAAAACAGAACTTTCAGATATTAAATGCAAAGGATCTGGAAGGTGTGAGAGAGAGAGAGAGAGAGAGAGAGAGAGAGAGAGAGAGAAGGGAAAGAGAGAAAATAAGAAATAATGAGCAAGCAATAACAAAACATGAGACAAAAATCTCTACAGATACCACTGATTTCATCTTGTTTTGGTCATCTACTACTTTGCATAGGACATGCCCTTAAGAGTGGTTTGTATCCCCAGTGAGACTCCATTGGAGAAATCTAATTTTTCGTTTGTGAGTCGTTATCAATTGGAGATAGCTTCTGAGTTAGAGATGGGGGCATGTGTCCACTTCTTTTAGTATTGAGACCCAATCTGGTGCAGACCTGTGTGGGCCCTGCGCATACTGTCACAGTGTACATGCATTTGTGCATCGGTCTTGTTCTTTTTACATGGCTTTGATTCTTTGGTGTCCTCCATCCTTTTCTGGCTATTATAATCTTTCTACCTCGTTTTCTGTAGTTACCTGAACCCTAAGGGGAGGGATATGATGGGGACATCCCACTTTGGACTGAGTGTTCCAAGATCTCTCTTTCTCTCTGCACATTGTCATCCTGGCCTATCTAGTCTCGGCCACCTAAGAGGTGTCAAGGATCCATTCCAGATAATGCAGTGGGGCTTTAAATCCAATCAGATTTGACTGGTTATTCCTACAAGATTTGTTCCACTATTGTACTAGCACATACTGTAGGCAGGTCATCATTGTAGACTGAAGCATGAACACCAATCCATAGGAGCAAAAGCTCTAAGTAGGCACCAGCTCAACTTCCTCTGTGTTCAGTGAGTTGTATAGGTATTGTCTTCAGCAACATCTTCAGCTTTACCGTCCATTTATGGAAAGCAACCAATATCCCGGGTTGTTCAGAGGTTCCCATGAGGCCAGTTTGGCCCACAATTTGATTAGATATAACTCATTCTCAGTTTACCTGTTTTATATCCCCATAGTTACCACATTATTTCACAACAGTTTTATCATTTTTAAATTTTAACTCACTAGGGGTATTATATGTTTGCCTGTGCGTGTGCATGTGTGAGGGGTCCATTTATGCCCGTGTTTGTGACCATAACTTTTAAATTTGTTTTTTTCCATGAACAGTAGCCCATGCAAACAAAGAACAACCCGGGATGTTATGTATTTGAGATTACACTAGTGTGGTGGGAACATGCTCTGGATGCAGGCTGCTTGCTGTTGATGATGATGTATAAAATAGGACTGTTGTGTGGGATATGACCCCTCAGGGTTTCAAGTGCAGGTTACATAGTTTGCATGGTAAACTGAGCCATTGTGAAACTGCACAGTGAAAGTGGCAGTGTTTGCACATTTTCAAAATGACATTTAAATGAACCGGCCTTTCATTTTTATTGGGTTGAGCACACTTGTCTGCTTATTTGAACAGTATTTTCTTGAGAAATCCTGAGACTTTGCTTGATTTGTTCTTTTATGTCAGCGGTAATTAAATTTTTATGTTTGTAAATCAGTCTGCCCATCACACAGAAGAAGAAAATTTCCTCATTGCAGATAGTTGTTGCTACATTTGTTAAAAAATTTGCTTTAAAAAACAAAGATGTCCTTGTTACACAGTCTGAGAGCATTTGTTTACATTTATTGCCATAGATTTTGAAGTTCCTTAGACCCCCAGTGCATTTCTGCTATAATGGGAATAAACAAACATAACGCTAGAATGGCACCCTTAGAGCACATCCCGATGTACTTATGATTTGTGATGTGTTCCCCTTCTGTATTCTATATATCTATTTCTGTAACTATGTAGCAGCAATGGAGTAGGTTCACTTTAATTAAAACTGGATGTAATTAGCTTGTTTCATGACCCTTATTGATGAAAATCAAAGTCAGTAAATATGTTTCTTCAAGGCTATTATTCGCTTTTTGCTATTATCAAATCTTAAGGGGTAAAAATGAAGTTTACTACAAACTTGTAATCTTTCTAATGGCTTAATTTTTAATTCATGAAGCTAGTAAGTTTTCCTAAAACAAATACAGCAACAATGCTCTACAGTACAGGTGTAGGCCATCATTAGGGAGACTTGTGCCTTTAGTGTGCCTTGAGTCTCATGGAGGTGCCTAATATGTGTTATTTATTTGAATTCCAGTTATAACTTAGTAATTTTTCTCCATTATAGACATTACCCATAATGAATTTCAGGAAACATATAACGATAGCTTCTTCAGCTTGTAGACAAAGACAGTAATATGATGAAATGATCAAATACAAATAGTCCTTTAGTTTATTTTACCAAGGCATTTATCCATGTTTTATTTATAAGGCAATTGAAGTCATTTATTTTGTATGGAATTCTTACTCTTCTGAATAACAAATAATATATTATCATATGTACCATATTGTATGGGAGAATGATGAAAGCCATACTTGAAGATAAAAGTAATATTTTGTGCTCATTGCGTACAATTATAATGGTACTATCTTTTTTCAATGGAATCATAATTCCATATGCAGATTTTTCAAAAATGGAATGGCATGTAGCACAGAAGAATGTGGAAATAGTAGGTGTTTGTTTGAAGAGGGAAAGAGTGGTTTGTTGTTGTTTTTTCCCAGTAGCTATAGAACATTTTAAATATCCAAAATTCTGTCTAGACAACCCACCCACTTTCTCCCCCCCCCCCCCCCCCGACTCTCGCATGCCCCAATCTCTAAGATCTTTGAATATGTATAGGTTGAGCAGGTTTCAGTGTCTGGCTAACTAAAATTCTGGGAGGAGGGAGGGGGTTTCTGCCCATGAGTCTTGGGTATGGCTGTACAAAGGCCAGTAGGTTTGCTCTTGACTCTTTATGTGCTGATCTATATGAAGAGATTTGGAGGACATCAGCAACCTCACATTTTAGATTAAGTCAGGGTGAATGTTGGACTATACTCTGTTGCCTTGTATTTCCTGCTGCCTGAAACCAGACGGATACAAGCCAAAGTGACAATATGGTTACTACCTTAACTTACCTTTAGTTAAAATTCTAGCCAATGGGTATAATGTGCTGTAGTTTCCCATGTACCGATTGCTTTAGAGCATCTAGTACAAGGATATTTGAAAAGAAAAAAATACCAGGCCAGAAAGAAAAGTTAAAAGTTTAGAATGTCATGGAATAATGACCTTGGCCTGTCAAAACAGCATTTTAATAGGTTAAGTAACAGCTCTACATTGGTTTGGGGAGAGCCATGCAACACTAAGGTCAGAGTTTACTGTCTTGCTTTTCCAGAGAGTGGTTGCAAATGTGTTAGGGGCTGGGGGCTAGGTTTAAGCTGAAATCTAAAGCATATACCTTTAAAATCTTCCTGTGAGATTTCTCTCAGTAGTGAGTTGCTTCTTAAAATTTGCAAATGTGGTTTACAAATCACTGTTTTGAGAATATCTTTTAGATACAAACAGAATTGCCCAAATATATTTGAAAATTATAACATACTGGTTTGTGATTGGTTCAGTGTTTTTTTCTTTTTGGTATTTCACAAAGTTACTCTGTTGTCCTTTTGTACAAAGAAAGACCTTTTGACTTGTGACATCTTTTGAGTGTGACTTGACCTGTTTTGCATGATTTATCTCCTGATTCTAGCTAGTCACAGTGAGGGATGTGGCTCCTGAAATGTATCCTGGTGTCCCTTTAGTGGTGTCTTAGTAGGTGTCTGGACTGTGAATGATGTGACTTCTGACATTGACATTGCACTTCCTTCTACTTCTGAACAGCTGTGCTGGTCGACCAGTATTTCCAATTAAGACCCTTAAGTCTTATTGTTGTTTGCTGGGGAGAAGAGTAACCTTGTGTTTTTTCCTAACTTTCTGTAGTTCAGCATAATGTGTATCTTGGAAAATACCTTTTGATAATGGGTTTTATGCCCAATTTTCTGTTATTTCTTCATAGTCTTCCTATCTTATTTTTTCTAAAGCAAGATCCTGAGGAGCCCTATGTACTCCTCAAAATAATGTTGTTAATGTATTAGGGAGTGTATTATATAGAAAGAACTACCTTTATTGAAATACTTACAGTAAATAATAAAATGGAACACCAAGACTAATAATCATATAATTGTAAATCATTACAAGTGTAACCTTCAGGATATTTGCAACACTGTGTGCCTTAAAATTATTTGTGGTTTCTATTCATGACAAAGTTATGGGATGTACTAATATATTAAAGTTGTTTATGGATTATTATCATAGTAAAATGGTTTCTATCCAAGATCAGTTCTGTCCATGTGCCTCAGATGAAAAAACTCCCTTCTTTTAAGAAGAAATCTGTGCCTGTCTCATCCATACTGCCTTTGAGCTACTCTGTAGGGTGAGATACTTAGTTATTGTTCCTGAAGGACGGGATTCTTGACATTGGTAGAAGAGGTTTATGGTGCTTCAGTATTTTTCATGACTTCTTCCAGAAGTGACACATAGTTAGTGTATTATTTTTCCATTCCCCTAACTGGATAATTTTTCACTCATGAGACCAGTACATTATTGGTGAAATTATTAAGGCCACTCCACGTAGTTAAAAGGGAGGTTTATTTTGTGGGTTAACTTACAAGTGAAGGGATAGATAACAAGGTCTGGGAAAGGTGTAGCGCAGTCCAGCGGTGTTCTCTGGAGAACTCTGCTTGGTCTACCTCCAGCTTCCAGGGTCCAGGAACCAAGAGAGCTGGTGCATCATTTTTGGTCTTCAGGGTCCTCTCTCGGCCCTGCCTTGTAGGCGTGACAGTTACCGAAGCCTCAATGGCGGTGGTACTTCCAGAACAAAGCTGGAATGGCTACTCACTACATCGTACATTATTGTCACTCAGGCTGTTGAGAAGTTCTTGTTTTTATGAGATTGTATAGATCAAAGTATAAAGGACATGTTCATCAGAAATCCTTAATCTTCTTTCCAATTTATTTAGGTAAGTTAGACCCATTTCTAAATGTTGGCACTTCTCTCCAAGTTGATGCCAGGCTAGGAGTATGCTTATGAGGTAGGATTAGTAATTTGAGATGAGTCATATCATTAGAGGACTAGGAAGAAATATGACTGAACAAGTGTCGAGACTTACACAAATACTGGATGACTATTTTATAATTTTAGTCAGATAGGCCTCAGAGAAGTATTGAGAGTTAGAGAACTGTGGGTACCCTCTGTACAGTCAGATTAGTTGTCTCTAACCCTAAACATACATTCACACAAATTCATACAAAATTTTCAATTAACTAAATAATAGAGTCAGTGTATTCCTCTGAACAAAGCAAGAGAGATGAACATGTGCACAAGATAGACTGAAAGAAAAAGATCCTGTGTGCACAAGTGTGCATTTAAATTTCTCTTCTTTTATACATCAAAGCCTCAGCAGATGGATGATTTAGCATTTGCCCTGCACCACTGGCTCTGGGGACCACAAAGGTTTTGTATGTGTACATTTTTTTTTTTCTGCAGTGAACTCTGTTGTTGTTCTGAGCATCTGGGAATAAAGTGTACCTCATTAAGACAGGAGGCCTTATCTAAGCCTCGCCTGGCAACCTGAAGAGTATTCAGTGTGTTTAGCTTCCCCAGATCTGAAGCATCCATTTCTTTACCACCTAGTGTTCTCTTGCACTTACTGAGACACTCTCTGGGCCCCATTGCCTCTTTGAAGGATGTGCACCGTTTATACCAGCTGTTCCCTTTTTGCCTTCCTTGCCTTCTCCTTTAGCTTTTTGTTGTATTTGTGGCTTGTCCGTGCCTTTTACTTAAATAAACAAAAAGCCCCCAGTGTAATTAGAGTACCATTTGTTTGTGTAACTCTAGAGTATCAAGAGCAGATTTTTACAATAAATCCCCATCGTTGAGACACCCTATTTCATGCTGCAGAGAGGGTTGTTGTTTAAGGTGGTTCCTCATGCTTGCCTAAGTTTTTATGTGAGATGATTACTCATATTCCTTCATTTGATTGTAGTGGTAAATTATCATCCTACTTTACATCCAGATCACAGCGCATCTGAAAGCTCCAGAATGCAGTTAGTAGATTGTTGGTCAGCAGTTTAAGCTTTGTCATTTCAGCTCCATCATCTCTTCCTAGTATATATGCAACCTCTTAGTAAATTGCATAAATTCAGATGTCTGTGCTCAGTTTTATGTGGCTTCACTGATTATGTATATTCAGAATTTAAAAAAGACAGAGAGATCATGCTAATAGTATCACTTCTCTGCATATGCAGACTTCCATTTAGGTCATCATGTTTGTGTTTAAGATTCTTTCGGCATTTGCACAGGATCTAGGCAAGAATGTCCAGGAAGATCTACCCGGAGCTTCCTTTAGAACTGGGCACAGGAAAGTACCAGTCTCTGCTTTCATGCATGTTAGGAGTGCAGTATGTGCTAGACTCAAATGCACATTGTTTCATTTAACCATGCTAGGAGTGTTAGAATAGATGTGGAAAATTGAGTTCAGAAGAATTTCCTCAGTGTCACATAGCTCACAAGTACTCAGTTATGCTAGAGACAATATCTGATTCTAGTGCACAGGTTCTCAGCCACTGTTCATGCTTACAAGGAATGGGGTCTAAGAGCTGAGATAGTGTGCCATAGCAGTCTAGAAAAGGAGAATGAAATTATTTCAACAGCTGGACATTTACTGTCACAAACCTTAGGGAAAAAGGACTTTGTGTAATATTTATTGATCCAAGAAATTCCTGTGATTTCTGAATCATTCATTAGGTACAAATGGAAGGACCTGTTAATTTCGAGAAAGAAAACAGGAGGAAATTAAATCCAGAAAGGTTGGAGGATCCTTTTCTGCTGTTAAGAGTAGAGGGAGTTGGGGAAATTTGATTTGCTTCACATTCCAATACCACTGTGTAGAAGGTGCTGTGGAATGTTAACTGCATGACCTTGAATGTGGCAGAAGGAGTCACACTCACCTTTTTTTCTTTTTTTATTAGAGCATTTCTAAGGCATTTGACATTTCTGATATCATAGCAAGACTCAGGATGCCAGATGTTGTAGACACCAGTGCCATTGATCATACGAATGTAATAATAAACACCTTTTATTGTACATATACATACAGATATTTCTCTCTCTCTGTGTGTGTGTGTGTGTGTGTGTGTGTGTGTGTGTGTGTGTGTGTATTTCCTTAACAAAGACAAGCTAGAGGACAATATTAGGTTTCTAGAGAAGAAACGTATTTTTAGTTAAAATAACAATATAATGCCTACCATTAATAATTTCTTATAAAACATTGTTGATGTTTTCTTTTGTCTTTTATTTTTATTAGCATATACTAGTTTTGTATATAATGGGATAATTATGGCATTTCTATACATGTATATAATATATTTTGATATTTATTGCTACCTCTAGTTACCATTTCTTGTCCCACTCCCACTGATCACCTTCCCTTCCCAACTAGTCCTCTTTCTAATATTGTTTCTTCTTTCTCCTCTTCTTCTTTCCTCCCTTTTTTCTTTGGATTATTCAATGAGTTTCATTAGGATTGCTTAGAGGACTGTGGTGAGGGGTTGTTCACAGGAACATGGCACCTTACCAGTGACTATATCACTGAAGAAAATGTCTCTTCCTCTCCTAGCAACCATTAGCTGCATTTAAACACTCAGGGAGGTCTTTGGCCTTGTGAGCTCCTACCTTTTCCATGATAGGATCTAGTGCAGGTAACAGCTGCTGTCAAGTTTAAGAGGCAATGACTATTCCATGCCCAGCATTTAGTGCTGCACATCACCTGACTTCTTCTCTTTGCTTTTAAATTCTGTATACTTCTTCTCTTAATATGTTCTTTGAGCCTGGGAAGGGGTGATGATGATGCCCTACTTATGGTTGGGCATCATTGATAATAATTTTATGAGATATATCTTTATTTTATTTTATTGGCTAAAAATGTATTTACAAGGTATTTGTTGTCATTTCTTGAAGCATATTCTTTAATAATATTTTATCGAATCTAAACATTCAGATTGAAGATTAACATGCATTTGCAATTATTTTTGATATAATGAACATTTCATGTTTATATTTTGTATTTATAAAATAATTCACTTGTTTTCTAACTGTAGTTATATTAACTGAATTTATTGTCTATTTTTGAATGCTGACTAGTAGGTTAAACCAAACAAGGAGATGAATATTATAATGAAATTAAGAAAGATTTAATTATAGTCAAGAACTGTGACACTGCCATTTCTTTTAGAGAAATATCAGGTTGAGAGCAAATATATCAAACATGGGATCCAAAGTTTATTTTTTTCTTTTTATAATTAAGAATTTTTTTATTCATTTTACATACTAATCACAGATCCCATCTCTTTCCTCCTCCTGCCTACCCCCTAGCATCCCCCTCCAACCCACTTCCTATAACCCCCCCCCCATTTCCTCCTCTGAAAAGGTAAGGCCTTCCATGGGGAGTCAGCAGAGCCTTGTACATTCAGTTGAGGCAGGTCCAAGCCCCTCCCCCTGCATCAAGGTTGTGCAAGGTATTCCACCATAGGTAATGGGCTCCAAAAAGCCAGCTCATGCACCAGGGATGGATCCTGATCCTACTGCCAGGGGACCCCTCAAGCAGATCAAGCTACACAACTGTCTGGCTTATGCAGAGGGCCTAGTCCAGTCCCATGGAGGCTCCACAGCTGTTGGTTGCAAGTTCATGAGTTCTCACTAGCTTGATTTAGTTGTCTCCGTAGGTTTCCCCATCATAATCCTGATGCTTCTTACTCATAGAATCCCTCTTCCCTCTCTTCAACTGGACTCCTGGAGCTTGGCCTGGTGCTTGGCTGTGAATCTTTGCCACTGCTTCCATCAGTTCTGGATGAAGGCTCTATGATGACAGTTAGGGTAGTCAGCAATCTGATTACCAGGGTAGACCAGTTCAGGCACCCTCTCCACTCTTTCTGCAACCCACAGCTCCAGAGAAGCTGGCTAGTAAGAAGGACCCTAAGAGGGACACATGGATCGCCCTGGGAAGGGGAAATAGATGAGATCTCCATGAGTAAACTCAAGGTGAGGGAAGAGGGGCAATAGAAGATAGGGGAGGGGGCATGAGAACGTAAGGACAGTCGAGCTGGAACAGGGTGGAGTGGGAGAGCAATGAAAGAGATATCTTGATAGAGGGGAGACATCATGGAGATAAGGAGAAACCTGGTGCTAGCAAAGTTCCCAGGGATCCAAAGTTTATAAGAAAAAAGGCATTTAAATGGTACATTGTGAACTGCCCAGCAATCCTTAGAGGCAGCAGTCCTTTTGAGTTGCAGTACAGGAGTTAGTTGTTCTGCCCCATTGCAGTTGGCCTGACTTTTAGTAATAGGAAAGCTTTTCAAAGAAGAGAAGTTGCTATTGAATTACTTTTAGAAATTAGTTTTGGGGACTAGAGACTTTGTGTACCCACAAGTACCAAGCACATTTTTATTTCTAGTTCTGAGGCATGTAGTTTTTTTTTTTTTTTCGAGACATGGTTTCTCTGTGTAGTTTTTGTGCTTGTCCTGGATCTTGCTCTGTAGACCAGGCTGGCCTTGAACTTACAGAGATCTGCCTGGCTCTGCCTCCCGAGTGCTGGGATTAAAGGCGTATGCCACCGCCGCCCAGCTGCACCTCTATCTTTAGAAAACTATCAAGAGCCTCCCCTTTCTCCATCATCTGTGACCTGCCATGATCTAGTAGTTTTAAAGAATATCAAGGGAGGCCCTGGGAACGGAATGATTAAGATCATTTATTTCGGTGTGACCTCGTATGAAAGGCCTGCTGGGAGGCTTTCCCACTGTGCTTGACTTGAGCAGAGAGAGTGTACCCAGAGAAGTGGCGCTTAGTTTTATAGGTGATTACTTCATTGTTTATTATTTCATTGTTACCTCCTCAGTGTTGAGTGCTTTTTACATGTGGTCATATGATCATGACTGAATGGCAGAAAACAATGTGTGAAGCAAAATGAAAATGCTAGTCTAGAAAAAAGCCTGATAGTGATTCTGTTTTTTTCTAGAAAGTGGGATTTGGGAGTGAGTGCCCATGTCAAAAATTGGCCACATCTGACCTCATGTTTGGAAGGCATATTGTGTTTGAAACTCAGCAATAAGGGAAAAAACCCAAAATTATTTACTCCAATATGAATTTGTTTGTAGACTCCAGCAATTGACTTATTTAGCAGCAATAAGGTGATTCAGATAATTTCAGAAAATTCACTTTCAAGAAGGGCTTCTAATAAAGGATAATTTAGACGATTATAGTATGCATGAGAAATGGCTATTTGCTAAAAAGGGAGAAAGGTGGCTAATGGTGGCCAGAGTTTACAGCGAGGGATCCTTTCTGAATGAATACATTTCTTCTCTGAGATTTAAGGGTGAAAATTCCATGGATGGAGCATGACCCAGAAACAGCCTGTCAGTGATTGCCACCGGGAGTAATTGAAGATTTGCCTGTGTTGATTGACTTTCGCTATCTGATTACAGACGCTCCGAGCAGCGCATCTTGCCCTTTTATCTCCTTTGTTACTTCTTCTCAGAACTGCTTGTAAAATGTGTCTTGCTTATCTATAGATTTTTAGATCCTCAGAAGGCCTTATCTATTTCTCTTGAGTGTTTGCTAGGAGAAGAATATTTCAGTCAATGTCATTACTAACATACAGCATCTAAATTCAACTTTACTAAAATCCTGATACTAATTTCAGACATATGTACACTTAACTGTATTTTTTATAAAACTCGGCCATGTGAATGTTTAAAATCCCCCATGATCTTGGGTGGTGGTGTAGCTGTGGGCATCTACTTTTATTAATGCCTCTTTAGTGCAGATCAGTGTTTAGAGAAACCCATCTTTAAGAATTCATCTCAATATGATCAACAGAAAGATTATTGTCATTTTATTTAGAGCCTATGAGAATATGTATGAGTGGACTTTAAAGTTTTAAGAATAGAACTCTACATATCTGTAGGTCAGGGTCAGCTTCTTCCTGTAGATTTTCTGTGTTGCCTTTAAAAAGCTATAGTAATGCCCCAGCTTTGTGTTTACTATCTAACATGGATTTTCTGCTTGTGTTTCATAATTTTTTTTTTTTTTTAGTTTTAAAGCTGTACTATGCTGCCAGAAACATTGGTGGGTGAATTATCTGAACTATGTTAGAAAACAGAAATGTGCAGTGTCTTATAAAAGTACATTTTGACTTTTCTACCAGCCTTTCGTGGATTCTTGTTTTTCCTGCTGTTGCTAAGCTGCTTAGTTGGCCTTGACCACGTTGGGGTAGGATGTGAGCAAAGGAAGGTGAGGTCATTGTTCTGAAAGCTGTTTTAATTGTTTGCATTTATTTGTTTATTTAGCATGTATGTGCATATGTCTGTAGGTGGCATGCATGCCACAGTATACCCATGGAGGTCAGAGAACAACTTGCAGGAGTTCGTTCTCTCTTCTTAGTATATGGGTTCCGGAGAGCAAACTCGGGTCTCCAAGTTTGGCACCAAGGCAAGTATCCTTACAGAGCCATCTTGTTTGATTTAGGTACTTTTGGGGGGATTTTTGGGAGCTAGAGCAAATAGGTCAGTCAGTCATTAATGGCACTGGGTTAGTCAGTTATTAACAGTAGTACATTTTGCTTTTGTAGAGTTTGGTTTGCAGCATCTAAATCAGGTGGCTCACAATGGCTTGCAATTTCAGCTTCAGAGGATATGACATGGTCTTCTGGACTCCATAGGCAACTGCATTCATGTCCACATATACCCCCTATCCACATATGCATAATTAAAATAAAAATAAATATGAAATAGTTTTTAAATTAAAATACTAATGCATTTTTTACGTGTGTGTGTGTTTTTGTGTGCACACCCACATGTAAAATATACATGCTCACCATGCCGTATGAATGGGTTGGTCGTTGTTTTCCACTCTGTGGGCCCTGGAGATGCTACTTAGGTTCCATCTTGATGGAGGCCCCTTAAGCTGCTGAACCTTATTGCCATGCTGCTATCAGTAAAGCTTTAACTTAAGTTTTAGTGCATGATAGGTAGGGAGAAGTACATGTGACTTTTCAGACTATCTTTCCTGATGCCTCAGGTTAGAGAATTTTCTTCAGTTCAGCTAAGTACATGATTTGTTTCTTGTGCGCCCTCTGTTTTCATAATCAAGCCACAGCTTCCATCTATGATATTTTGTTTCACTTAGCACTTTGATTCTGTGTATTCATGCTTTTATTACCACTTTTGATTTTATATAAGATTTGATAATTGACTATATTCATTTAAATGATGTACAATGAAATGTATATTTACTTAGATTCATGTCTTATCAGTAAATGTGTGATTTTGGTGTTTGCACCCTGTTTCAGAGATACATGTTGGCTGTAGTTGTTTGCAAAGCCCTTCCATTCTATGCTAGGTCAGAGAACTTGAGTTAATTTTAATCAACCTCGAGTTGTCATTCCTGCTCATCAATGTCACATTAGCATCATTCCTGTTCATCACTGTCACATTAGCAGCAAATCTGAACTTACTGATTAGCAAAGTGGATGGAAATCACAGCTCTGTGTGTGTCCAAATAACTACTCATCAGCAAGGCTTGTGCTGGGGTCTGATGGTTTAATGCAGACCTTAATCAAGGGCTGAGAAATGTTTCCTCTGCAGTTTAACCTAGTAGTAGTATTGAATTACATTAACATGTACACACACACACACACACACACACACACACACACACACACACACACACAGAGAGAGAGAGAGAGAGAGAGAGAGAGAGAGAGAGAGAGAGAGAGAGAAGCAGCATTTTACCAATGTTCAAAGTCAATCAGATCCAATCAAAGAAAGAAAGAAAATAAATAGACTTTGACAATGGCTTCTCTTATATTTTAATTCCACAGATTCAAGTAGTAAATTTGTCTTTGGTCTCGTTGAGTCACCCATCTGGCTGAAGAACTACTTGATTAATAATACATTTCTTTGTACATATATTCTGAAAAAGTGTGGGGTTAATGAGACATTCTGAAAAAGTGTGGGGTTAATGAGACAGAGTTTATGTGTAGAGCTGACAGTATCCCAAATGGTATCAGTTGTTTCTCAGTGGTATGTGCATGGATGTATGTGCGTAAGTGCCTAAGAGTCATTATTTGGAGAGGTAATAACGCTACCCATTATGTAGTGCCTTGCCTGGAGCACACAAACAACTGTGTACTATTTTTGGTAACAATCTTTTTGTGTGTTTCACTCAGCAGTTATATCCTGTTTGTTTACTAGGAAACTGAATGTCTTTGTGGCCCTTGATCTTTGATTAACAGTTTTTTAGAACCTCATTTTGGATGGTTTAGATAATTTCATTTCTTTCTTTCTTTTTTTTTTTTGGAAGCTTTTGTGAGGGTATTCTTATTTATTATTATTATTATTATTATTATTATTATTATTATTATTATTATATATTTTACAATACTAATCAGTTCTACATAACAGTCTGCTGGGGGGAGGGGGACAGGAAGGGAGAGAACAGGGGAGTCTGTGGCTATTAGATAATTGCATTTCTATAGTGATTTCTTAGCATGGATGTTTCTAGTCACACCAGAATGACCACAGGCAGCTGTGTGATTCCTAACTTCACTCAGGATAAGAGAGCTTGATTGTGCTGTAGAACACCCAGATTGACATCTATGTTCTCTGAAGGGACTGTAGGATTCACATTCAGCACAAGTACATCATTTGAAATCAGGATTATGCCAGTGTTTGATGGAATCTGATTAATTGGATTTAAAATATAGTGTCCATTATTTCACAGGATTATATTTTAAAACTTCTAATGTGTAAAAATTCTTTTCCACACTACTCTTACTTGTGTATGTATCTGTGTACTATTTATTTGTATATGTCCCTATGTGTAGCATGAATCTTAAAAAGTTCTTATTAATAAAATCAAACCTGGACCAGGTATTGGGGTGAATTCTGGAAGATCAGAGAGACAGAACAAGCCACAGCTAGCTCACCTCGCCGGATCCTCAGCTGGTCTTGTTTCCTCAGACTGGAGGCCTCTGTGTCCTCATACAGAATGGGTCTTAGCTGAATTGCTGCTCAAAAGTCTGAATGCTTAACAAGCCAAATGCTTAACCAGCCAAATGCTTTTAGTTTCTGGTCCTCACGCCTTATATACCTTTCTGCTTTCTACCACCATTCCCTGGGATTAAAGGCTTGCTTTCTGGGATTAAAGGCGTGATGAGTCACCATGCCTGTCCGTATCCTTGAACACATGGATCTGCCTCTGGAATGCTAGGATTAAAGGTGTGTGGTACCACTGCCTACCCTTTATGTTTAATATTGTGGCTGTTCTGTCTCTGACCCCAGATAAGTCTATTATCATGTACAATATTTGGGGGAATACAATACCACACCTATGTATGTGTACACATGCTTCTATATTGGTGTTTGCACATACAGATGTGAACATTAGAGGACAACCTGTGGGAATCTGTTCTCTCCTGCTACCATGGAGGTTCTCAAGATCAGATTCAGAATGTCAGGCTTGGCAAGTGTTTTTTCCCTGTCGAAACCCAGAATACATCTGTTCTTACAGACTTTGTGTGTGTGTGTGTGTGTGTGTGTGTGTGTGTGTGTGTGTGTGTGTGTGTTGGGGGGAGAAGTGCTTATTTGCATATAAATCTTTGCAAAGTGTTCATGCTGTGTCACCAGTGGCCAGAAGACAGCATCAGATCCCCCAGGACTATTGAAGATGATTGTAGCCCCCAAGTGGGTCCTGAGGAAGAGCAGCCAGTGCTCTTCTGTGCTGAGCCATATCACTTTAGCCCCACTCCTACAGACTTTTAGGATTTTATTTTATGTATTTTAGCCTTGGAAACATATTTATTTCTCCTCCAAATATGTTGCATTTTCTTTTCCCAAATCTAGTGGTGCACATTCAAGTATTTCCACCATACTTTTCTGTTGCTGGTGTAAGCTCCAAATGAACATTTATTTTCCTCCAAGATTTTTGGTTACTATCATATCATTTCCTTCTCCTTTGGCTCAGATTAATACACCACTAATACTTGTTCTTTCTTTTGCCTCTTGTGCTTTTGCCCACAATCCTTTTTCCTTTTATTCTGAGGCTACTAAGCTTCACTGTGGAACAGAAGCTTGAGGTCAGGTAGTGGGCTTTGGGTACAAAGTCCTGAATTTTTGAAATTCTCTTGCATTTTTAGAATGGACATACCATTTTCCATGTAAGGGCCTATTTTGCCAAAATAATGAACTAGTGTGATGCTTTTCGTTTTCTTTTACTGTGTTTACTGTTTGTTATTCACGGTGTTTTCTTTTTAGTGTCTGAACAAATACCATTAAAATCCTTTACTTTTAGCCCACTTTTTATTACTTCTGTGATTGAATTTATAACATGTAACTATGTAATTGTGTATACATATTCTTAAGGAATATAGCATTTCTTTACAGGTATATAATACCTTCATGAAGAAAAGTTCATATTTGTTTCTTTGAATTTATTTCTTATATTTTCATTTTTTAGTCTTTTTGACTTTAATATGAAGTGATGCTAATCTGTCATACTCTATTCTGGAGATGCTTATGTCAGTATCTTTCTCATTTTTTGACTGTGTACCTTGTACCTGTGGTATATGATGTAAGACTGTTCTACTCCATTACTTCTGTTGAAGAAACAATTTTATTTTTATACACCCAGCCTCCCCTGTTTTATCCTGTATAAAGAGTGAAATACCTCACCTTAGTGGTATCCCATGTTGCCTGGCAACAGGCATAGTGTCAGTCTTCATCTTGTCCTCCTTGAGTACTGAGGAGAGATGTTTGTTGTTTTTTTGTTTATTTGGCTAATTTTCTGTCTTCTGCTGACACAAACATCTCTCCTGTGTCTTGTCTTGCCCTGAAACTTTTATCTTAGGCTGTATTTTTCCATTATTCATAACTGACTGTGTCTGTACTTTAAAAGTGACCCCAGTTATGCATTCAGGAACCAAAGTTTAGCAGGACTGATTTAACAGAATTCCAGATCTCAATGCTTTGTTGTTAGTGGACACAGTCTATCTTATTTCCTGTTAATCTAGAGCATGAAAAGAAATTATGCCTGTTGAAAAAAGAACAGGCAAGAGAGAAACCACATTTATTTATAATTTTTTCTTATTTATTTGTTTGTTTAACATCCCAACTGCAGTTTCTCCTCTCTTCTCTCCTCCCAGTTTTTCTCCCCACATCTCCCTTCTGTTGCCTCCTCTTCCCCACCCACTCCCATCCCCTCCTACTCAGTTTATTCAGCAAAGGGCAGGCCTCCCATGGGTGTCAACAAAACATGGCATACCGCCCAGGGGGGGGGGCAGTGGTGGCGCAAGCCTGTAATCCCAGCACTCGGGAGGCAGAGCCAGGTGAATATTTGTGAGTTCGAGTCTAGCCTGGTCTACAAAGTGAGATCCAGGACAGGCTCCAAAACTACACAGAGAAACCCTGTCTCGAAAAAACCAAAAACCAAAACCAAAAACAAAAAAAAAAACCCCCAAAACATCGCATACCAAATTGCAGTAAGACTAAGCACCTCCCCTTGTATTAAGGCTGGGCAAGGCAACCCAGTATGAGGAATAGGGTCCCAAAAGCCCGTAAAGGAGTCTGAGACAGCCCCCGCTCCCGCTATTAGGTGTCCCACAAGAAGAACAAGCTACATAACTGTCACATATATACAGAGGGCCTAGATCCATCCCATGCAGGGTCCTTGGTTGTAAATTCAATCTCTGTGAGCTCTTTTGAGCCCAGGATAGTTGATTCTATAATTTTCTTATGATACCCTTGACCCCTCTGGCTTCTACAACCCTTCCTCCTTCTGTTCAGCAGGATTCCCTGAGTTTGGTTTAATGTTTGACTGTGGGTCTCTGCATCTGGAGAAACCAAGTGTGTAACAAATGTGTGCTCTTTGTGAAAGCTACCAAAATAGATATTATTTGATGATTTAATCAATTTGGTCCCCCCTTTCTCGTGTGTGTGTGTGTGTGTGTGTGTGTGTGTGTGTGTGTGTGTGTGTGACAACAGTTTTTATATACAAGAAAGGAAATTATATACTAAAATTTTACAGGTATGAAAACTGTCTCCAGGATTTGTCATGGGCTTAGCTGACATGTTAATCTTTAGGAAGAAGTTTATTGCTTTGTGAAGTTCATGGATCCTTAAATTTGTAATATTAACTTTTAATATTATGTTACTAATGAAATAGGTATACTATCTTCTAGAAGATTCTAAGAGGGAATGTCTTAGGGGCAGATATATAGTGCAGGTAATGTGTTAGGAGTAGATTAAGTCTCATGGAATTCTTCTTGCTTTGTGATTCTTTTACTGTTCTGTAACTCCGGTGACGTGTGTGTGTGTGTGTGTGTGTGTGTGTGTGTGTGTGTGTGTGTGTGTGTGTGTATGTCCCTGTGCATGCACACTAAGCAACCTTTATAACCTAAGAGGAGTGGTTAGCTATTTCCTGTTGGTAGTTTTGAGCACTCTGGAAGGAAAGCATTAGGTAAACATTAGGCATTTTTGTCATTACTGTTGCCATTACTTGTTATCATTTATGTAGCACCTGCCTCACTAATGTGGTTGCTTAGAGGAGCTTCAATTTTACTCAAAATGGCTACTTTTTTGTCATTATATAATCTGTGGTAAACCACATCCTATGTAAACATTGTCACTGGATTTTTTTTCTTGAGATTCCAGTCTTCAAATAGTATTTCTGTTCCAATTGTCCGTGAACCTTGTAATGGAAGTTTCTTAAGAACATACCATAGAGGTATCCAAGAAAAGAAAACATAAAAGACTTTTTAACTCCAACTGATTTCCCCCTCCTAGTTCTTATTACCTCTGAGTACTGCTAAGAGAATATTAATATGTTTTCTATGCATGGCTTCTTTTTTATACCCAATTTCTAAGTTGCTGTGTTGCTTTTTTATCCATTTTCAAATTCACAACATAATCTGTGCTTTCATTTACTAGTGCATAGCTCTTTGAATTAATGCATGCATACTTTTCAGTTTTGAGTTTCTTTTTCTGACTCTTGCTAGTAGTTATCAGTTTGCAAGTTACACAACAATGTCTTGACCTGATAGAATTTACTTGCTTCATTCTTAAAGCTAATAGCTTCCCATAATAAAATAAAGATATTTTTACTTAGACATGCTTATCAATTTGGGATCATTTCTGGTAAAAAAAAAAAAATAAAATTTGGACTCTTTTTTTTTTTTTTTACAAGGAGAATCAAAGCTCTTTTTCCCAGTTAGTTCTCCTTTTCTGACATTATTAGCAGTTTTATTTTTTAATTCCAGGAACTTGAAAGGTTTTACATTAGAATGGTAGTAGCAAGCGTCATTGGTGTCCATCAGCTGAATGTTCATATTTACATGAAATAATTTTGAGTCTGAATGTTTTTATTCATTTTCATTTATTATTAAATATTCTTAGTTTTAATTTTTTTAATTTTTTAAAAATTCTAAAAGAAAAATTTTAATTTTTCTTCGTTTTAATTAATTTTAGTCATCTTGTACTGTTTTCATATTGAAATTTTTTCTTCCAATTTTTCCAATCCATTTGAGAATTTTTGCACTGCATAGATTAGCTATCAGTGCCTGACAATTTGTGTCTAAAGAACCCTGTATTTTGGGTCTAGTGGAACAGACCCAGCAATGTGAATACATTTTAAAGGAATGTTTGTCTGATGGGCTTTCTTGATATGGTCTTGCTAGTCCAGCAATGGCTTACACTGTAGAAGCTGAGAACCCCTTAGTCGTGCATTGTATGACTCCAGTTGCCTCAGTAGTTCCAACCTATCATTAAGGGCCTGGAAGATTCCTATGAGCCCCTCGTCTTTGGTTCATGTTGGTAACCTGAAGAAGTGTTAGTCTGTTAGTGAAGGAGTACAGCAGTAGCAATAGGATGGATGGAATGGGTTTCTTTCTTGGACTTACTTTTATTTCAGCTGCCAGTGGAAGATGCTACCTACATATAGGGTGGGTCTTCCCCATTTGTATTACTGATCAAGAAAACCCATTACTGGTGTGACCTGCAGCTTGTCTCATGGTTAATTCCAGATACAGTCACATTGATTACCACGGTTAAGTATCACAAGCTTAAGGTTTTATTAGGAATTCTTCACTGTACCTGCCCATTGTGTAGCAGCTCCCTGACAGCTTTGGATGCTTTTAATTATAAACATTGTAGGCTCATGAGGGGTATGTGTCACTGAACAGTTGCCAACATAAACAATTGCCCACATAAACAATTGCCCACATAAATTAAGCATAAGCCTTGCTAATTTTAAAGGAAAAATCTTACTAGTACACATGGGCCCTACGAAGTATAGTAAAATGAGCCATTCTAGGCACTGTGAGTAATTTTGAATGAGGAATGTTTTTGTGTTATGTATGGAGAGATCTTCAGTGAGGAAGACTCAAGGTCCTTTTTGTAGGTGATCATGCAGTTGTTCATTAATAGACTCAAAATTTCAGAAACTTCTCTTTCAATTTTCTTTCTAGTATACACGCATATTATTTATTTTTTCAGCTTTTTAAAGTTACCATAGAAGGCATTGAATATGATTTTGATGCTTTCAAGTAATGTGTTTTAGTAGATTCTCCCTCATCTCTCTCAATCACCTCCTTCCTCTGAATCCCCCTTACACCCACAAGTCTTCCTCCTTCATGACCCTTTTGTTTTTTTATTCATTACCTGATTTTATTTATCACTTTTTTTTTTTTTTTTTTTTTTTGGTTTTTCGAGACAGGGTTTCTCTGTGTAGCTTTGCGCCTTTCCTGGAGCTCACTTGGTAGCCCAGGCTGGCCTCGAACTCACAGAGATCCGCCTGCCTCCGCCTCCCGAGTGCTGGGATTAAAGGCGTGCGCCACCAACGCCCGGCATTATCACTTATTTTTATCCACTCTTAGTCTCCTCTCTAATTATGAGGCTTTATCCTCTACTCCTCAAATTCATATACAGTATAGGCTAGAATCTGCATGTTTTTTTTTTGCCTTTCTGAGTTTAGATCACTTTGCTTAATATTATATCATTCAGTTTCATCCATTGTCCTGAAAACTTCATGATTTTATTTTCATTTACCACTAAATCAAATTCCATTTTGTTTATGTCCCACATTCATTATCATTCATCTGTTAGTGGACTTTTAGGCTTGTTTCATTTGCTTCTGATTTACATAAATGTGCAAGTTCCTCTATAGTAGGATATGGACTATGCACCCAGGAGTGGTATAGTAGTTATATTTGAATATTTTAGAAGCCCCTAAACCAATTTTCATAGTGGCTGTACTAGTTTGCACTCCTGCAAGCAGTGAATAAAGGTTGCTTTTCCCCCATATTGTCACCAGCATTTGTTATCAGATTTCTTGATGCTAGCAATTTTCACTTTGGTGAGTTAATAAATATCTCAAAGTAGTTTTAATATTTGCATGGTGACTATGATATTGAGCACTTTAAAAATACCCATTTATCATTTTTTTAGAAAAATGCATTTTAAAAGCATCTTAAAAATTTGTTTTGACTCATTGAGGAGAGCTGGCCCTGCACCTCAACTTGGGCAGAACAGTAGAGGTGGCCCTGGTGGTGTGGGTGTAAGTGCGCCAGACCCAAGGACTGAGAACAGGAGAACTGGCCCAACTCCTTGCTGCCTGCTGCAGTGGCCTAGATAGCTGGGGCAATGCGAGAGAACTGGCCTTGGTGGTGTCCATGAGGGAAAGCTGGCAGACTGACTAAGCCAACTACCTCTCAGACCCAGAACCAGGGCTAAGAGTTGGCCAACCTAATGTCCACCTCATCTAAGAACTGCTGGAGCATGTGAAGAGCCCAGACCTGCAGATCCAAAACTTCAGGATGTCTAACAACAGGTTATCCAAGAGGAGTCTCAGTGAGGACCCATTACCGAGGGTGTATCAGAAGACAGAGGCCTTGAACCAATGACTCTTTGCAATGAATACTTACAAATAAGGATATGTGGACTAAAGGGTTTGCTATGTGACTCACTGTGTCACACTACAGCTTCCACACTGAAAGGGTTTTTTTTCTTCCTTTTTTTGGTATGTTAGTTTTTGTTTTTCTTTTAAAGTTAATTTATTTTAGGGGGTAGGTTGCAAGGGCACAGGGTGAATATGAAGGGATGGAGAGAGAAATAAGAATGGGATGTATGATGTGAAATCCACAAAGGATCAATGTTAAAAAGTCTTTTAAAAGTTTTTCTTTTTTCTCCCCCCCCCCCCCCCCCCCCGGATTCAATAACGGCTGAGCTTGTTGGCTTATGGTGGTAATACCAGAATTCAAGAGGTTAAGTTAGGAGGATCATGAATTTTAGAATAGTATAGGCAACATATTAAGACCGTTTCCCCTGCCCCAAAAGTAACAAACTAAATGAAACCAAGACAAAATAAGAAAAGAAGGAAGGGAAAGAAGAAACAAAAGAAGACAAAAAAAAAATGACAAAAGGAAGATGTCTTTGGAAAATGCCAATTTAAGTATGCTCACAAATGATTTGGAGAGGATTTAATGGATAGCATTCCATTCTATATTTTATAATCAGGACCAATTTTATTTCCTTTTATGTATTTAGAAAAAAGTGTTCCTGCTGGGCAGTGATGACACACGCCTTTAATCCAAGCACTCAGGAGGCAGAGGCAGGTGGATCTCTGTGAGTTTGAGGCCAGCCTGGGCTACAGAGTGAGTTCCAGGACAGGCACCAAAGCTACACAGAGAAACCCTGTCTTGAAAAACTCAAAAGAAACAAAAAAAAAAAAACAGAAAAGAAAAAAGTGTTCCTCACAAAGTCCTTGATGGATTCATAGTTAAAACTTGGACATTATATTAATGCTTAGTGATTACACTGAAGTATGCTAAATATGATCATAATTGACCACTATTCTAGAAGTATTTTCATTTATGACATAAAACAGATGGGGGGAATATTGGGAAATATCAACTCATGGTTGCCTTTGCAATTTATTTTATGAATAGAATGATAAAGAATTTGTCTTTTTGATATGCTTTTGAAAATTATTAGAGATGGTTTTCATTATTCTTAAAAAATTACTTTGTATATCAATTGAGTATCCTGATAATATCTTCACAGTTTAGGATTTCCCTTCAGTGCCACTTTTAACAAGTTATTTAATGTAAAATTTTCTTTGGATCTTAGATTAACTGAAATAGCTATGCTAGTTATATTTGTCGTGTTCATCCCACCCAAACTGTTGTCAGTTGGTATTTTCCAGTATTGAGATTTGGAGAACTTTCATGCCTTCAGTGGCTAGTGGTTATCCTGTAGGCACATTCCTTTCCTCGTTTTACCTGACTCTCAATGCCATTTCTGCTTGGGTTGCTCCTTAACAGCTCTCGTCTTGCAGGCACTAAGCTCATACATGTATTTAATAACTGTTCCTTGGTTATCCTTATGCTGACTTTTCTCTACCCACCATAATCTCAGTTCCTTTAGGCTTTGTTTTTATATTTCTTTGTCTAGGCTTAATGCTTTTAGTGGCTTCGCCTCGATCTTTAGAAGATCATGATTTAACCTCCTGCTAGAAGTGTTCTTGTCATTATTCTCCGTATCAGTCAAACTCGGAGACCCTCAAACTGAAGCCTCCATGGGAACATTTATTATTTGTTCAAATATGGCCATAAAAATCGACTTTGCAATCATCTTGAGTCCTCCTGCCAGTGCCGTGAGTGACAGAAACTAATCTTATCTGCTGGTTAGCATTTAAAAAATGATAGATGGAACCTAAGTCTTTAGTTAGCCTGTAAATGAAATTAAGTTTATCTTATTTCTCAGAGAAATAACATTACTTAGAAAATTTTGAATTATACCTTTCTGAATAAAGTTAAAAAGCAAAGGCTAGGGGCTACATTTTGATGATGATTATATATGTCTTTTTTTTTTTTTTTTGCTTGCCTTGGCTTGGCTTTTATCAAACCAAATAATGGTGCTTTGAGAAAATCAAAGTGTTAAGAACTCAGCATATATTTCCTGAACAGAACAAAAGATTCCTCATCATCTGTGCTTGATCTTAACTTAAAAATCATACCCAGATAGATAGAATGCATAATACATGTTCAAAGTAAATTTACCTGATATTTGTGCTTTGATTTGTCTATTTCAGATCTAAAATAAAATTTAAAATCTTGAAATCACAGCATGTTTATGATACTGTCTTTATTGTTTTATCTGCCTTCCTTTTGGTTGTCTAATCATGTAAAGATCAAGTTAAATTGAAATCCAGTACAGTTCATGCCAGGAAGTGACTTTTGGAGCAACTTCCACCATTCATTTAGTTTCCCAGTGGGACACTGATTTACCTTCCTCTCCATGTGATTTTCATGTCCTTGTTTTGAAATTGTCTTTTCTCTGTCAGTTAGTATCAAGGACATTAGAATCCACTTGAGCAACTGTTACCACAAATTAAATTAGGTCACTTCACACTGTCTAATGCCTTTTTCTTCTGCATTTTAACTGATATATCAGAACCCCAACTTGGCCATTTTTTTTCTGTACTTTATTGTTGATATCAAGGGCCTCATTAATTACTTTGTTAGATGCTGTTTTGTTAAATGTGAGGTTTAACTAAATCAAGGGCATTAAAGCACTACTTTTTAGGTTGTGTTTCTAAAGGAACAGGTCATTGATGTGCTCGGTTGGTTGACTGTGGGAAAAACCTTATTATCTTCCATATGTAGACTGCTTTCCTTCTAATTCCTAGTCAGCATGCTTGAGAACTCTTTGTGTCTTGAAAATGAATAATGTGCAGGGAAGGCTTTAATGGATAAGAGGATTACTTATCTACCTTCCTTCCTTCCTTGGTCCTCTGTCTGTCTTCCCTGCCTCCCTGCCTCCCTCCCTCCCTCTCTTTTCCTCTCTCCCTCCCTCCTCCCTCCTTCCTTCCTTTCTTCCTTCTTGGGAGACAGTTGGTCTTGAACTTGCTAGATAGCTGAGATTGGCCTTGAATGCCCCAAGTGCTGGGATTGCAGGCATGTGTCACTGTGCCCCACATTTTCTTTCATTTTGAATTTGTAAAAGTAAAGGGAAATATGTATATTGTATTTGATAATTTGACATTGATGAAAAGGTTAGCTATTTTTTTCTCCAAATACTTACATAGGAGAGATTCTTCCCCTTCCCCTCTTCATGTTCAAGATTTGATACTTAAAAATGTCTAGTAATAGCTGTTTTGTAGTAGTAACTGCTTTCCAATCCCTATTTTTGCATTCACTATAGGTTGCGTAGCTCATGTTTTCTTTATCATTTATCGTAACATGAATCTTAAAAGGTCTTAATAATAATGATGATGATGATGATGATGATAATAATAATAAACCCGGGCCAGATATTAGGGTTTAAGCTGAAAGATCAGAGAAACAGAATAAGCCATAGCCAACATCACCTTGCCAACTCCTCAGCTTATCCTGTTTCCATGAATCCTCAGACTGAAAACCTCTAAGTCCTCACCCTGGAGGGTCTCAATTGAACTGCTGCTAAAAAGTCTCTAATTCCTGGTCCTCACACCTTATATACCTTTCTGCTTCCTGCATCACTTCCTGGAATTAAAGGTATGTGTCCTTCTCAAGCAAAGACATGAGACCTCAAGTGCTAGGATTAAAGATGTATGCCACCCACCATGCCTGGCTTTGTTCCCAGTGTGGCCTTGAACTCACAGAGATCCGAGGTCTCTGCCTCCCACATGATAGGATTAAAGGCATGTGTGCCACCATTTTCTAGCCTCTATGTCTAATCTAGTGTCTGTTCTGTTCTCTGACCCCCAGATAAGTTTATTAGGGTACACAGTATATCAACCACAACTTATGACTATTTTCAGTAGTAAGAAACTTAAAGGACATTTAATTTGACCCTTTTTTCAAGTGCTTGAATTTTGTCTCCATCATTCCCCTAGAATATTTTCCTATTTATGTTCTTGCATCCATCTCTCATTCCTACTCTGATCCTGTATGTACTTTAACTCACCCAACTATATTACTACTATGTTTTTATCATACATGTATTTTAATGAAGGTCAGCTCAAGGCATCTTGACACAGTCCTTATTGAAATCAGGAACACATAGATAAGGAAGGCATGGATTTTTATTACAGAAGTTCAGATTTACCTTTTCTGCCTTCTATGTGGCTTTTAAAGATTTGTTTTTATGTTTTACATGTATGATTGTTTTTCCAGAAAAGAGCATTCGAGTCCCTACAACTGGAGTTATAGATGGTTGTGAGCTGCCAATGTGGGTCATAGGAACTGAATCCAGGTCCTATGCAAGAGCAGCCAGTGCTCTTAACCAGAGGGCCATCTCTTCAGCCCCTAACATAACTTTTAAATTTTAACATAGCTCACTGTTAAAATTCACATTTCTCTGTATCATTTCAGTTCTTTGATATTTTAATTTTTGATATCTATTTGCTTGCTACTTTTCCTTAGTTACAAAGAACATGAAGTCAACAAATTCTCTTTCTCAATTGGCTATTTCTTATGAATCAAAACTTCTGTAAACTGTGTTGATGGACATTTTGTATTTGAATTAAAGCTGTACTATTATTACTGACCACTTTCATTAGATATCAGATAACATTTCACTGAAGTAAGAGGTGTTTTGTAGTAAGTAATTTCTATTTAATAAATAAGCACCTGGAGGATAGACACCACATCTACCTTGTAGATGCTGGGATATCATAACCAAACGGATTGTCAGTAGCATAGCGGATACTCTCTGAAGAAGGATCACTAGATCTTTCATAACAGTTATCAATATGAGGGCCCCGTTTTGCTTACTTTTCATACATCTATGGCAGTTATTCACGATAACAAGTCATTTTTCTATAGGAATTTAAATAATAAATTTTAATTCTAGCTCTTATATGAAATTATACAATCTTCCTCTGAGAATTTCTAGCATATAATGGCATTTTACTTTTCCTCAAGAGAATCAGCTTTTGTTTTATTACTACCATCCTAGTATTATTAGTATAGGCTCTTTGTATTTTCTTTTTTAATCACTGATTGGCTTTAAGTGTGAAAATGATTCCATATCTTCTGGGTAAAGGCCTTCAAGATGGAGCTGAAAATAAAAGTCTATCTGTGGAGAGCAGCTTTACTCTTCCAAATCAGAGCCTCTCTTCCCAACTGCCTTCCTGTGAATTCTTTAGTGGACTAGAAAGTGCCCACCCACTCTTAGCCAAATCCATGTGGTATTTTGTGTCTCTCACTAATCCTGTTTCTCTGGTTAGTTTCTGACTATGTGGCATGTCAACTGAATGGTGTTCTCTCATGACTTTGTAAGAAGTAGTGTTCTTACCTGTTCCTCTGCCTCTTGTTACTGAAGACCCTCAATGTGTGGTAAATGTCTGTTACTTACTTTACAGTTGCCTAGTTGCCATAAATTGAACTATGGTATATTACTTATTTTTCATCTGATTTTGTTGTAATTGCCAAGATTTTCTTCCTAAGGAAACTTTAATTTTTTTTTTCTGGCCTAGAGTATGGAGAAATCATGTTACATAAATTTAGTTGTCTCAAAAATTATTATTTATCCATTTTCTTCCTAAGGAATAAAGTGCTCTCTTGCATTTTGACTCACTGTGTCTAGTAGTATTTGTAGGATATGTTAGTACGTGGGCTGAAATATGTTCTAGAGCACAAAGCTTTGCTTTGAAGTTGCCTTCCAGGATTCTGTCACATGCGGCTGTACTGCCAGAGCATATGGCTCTCCATATGGTATTTCTTTGGGGTTTATGCCACCTGTAATCTTGCTGATTTTCATTCATTTACATTTGTCCAGGAGGTAAGCAAACTAAACCTGGATGTGAAAATAATGTGCCTGTGTTAAAATGCTAAAATTTGCAGTGAAGTACTATTATTCCAGTAATTACCAAGAAAAAATAATTCATTAAACAAATGCATTAGTCATATAGCAGTATTGGTTCTATTGCCCTATTAACAGCAGGGAACAGTGTATCCATTTTTCACTTGCAGTGTAGAGAGGGAAATTGTTGTATTTTATTGTATCTTCATATGAAGGTGGAGTTAGATCATTTTGGACATTTTAAAAAGTAATAATAGTAATGAATTTAAATATGTTTTCATGGTTCAGAAGTAATGGTATTGTGAATGGCATTTGGCATTTTGAGTGAATATAAAAAGTAATAAAATGATTGTATTGTGGTTGCATGATATTGAAGATGTTTTATATCATTAAGGAAGTTTGATTTCAGAAACAAGAAAGAAAAAGCAGGGTTCTATTAACCATGGATTCAGGCCTCATAAAAATGTGTCTCTAAACTCGAGTCAGGGTTGCTGGTTTATGTGTCAGCTGGCATTGTTTTACATTGCGTCCTAAATGTTTTAGACTCTCTCTAAAGCGGTTGTTTTAATAGACAGGGCAGAAGTCATTGATGATGTCTTTGTGTTACTGCTGTCATGTAAAAAGAAAAGGGTACTTCTTGCTTACGTTCAACACTGCTTTTTCATTTATGTATTGTCTCTCTCTGTCTCTGCCTGCCTGTCCGCCCCTTCCTGCCCCTGTGTGTGTCGGCCATTCACAGTGAGTATGTGGAAGACAGAGGATATCTTGCAGGAGTTGGTTCTCTCTCTCCTACTATTGCTCTATCTCACAGCCCCATTTGAGACTTTTATTGATACTCAACATGCTTGGGAAATAGAGGCATAATTATTGAATTATTGGTGCTTAAAATGATTTTGAAGGCCATATGTTCAGTGGTATCCACCCAAAGAAATAAATGACAGCGTGGACAGTTCATGTAGGCTCCTTCTTACTGATACTCTTTGGGGATTAGAATGAAAGGAGCAAAGGAGCAGAGAAGGTTTGATTAATGTAAACTAAGTTACAATTACACAGCAGAAAGAAGTTCTCTTGCATAGTGGAGTTACTATAAATAATGTTAATGTAGTGTACCAATTTGAAAAGCTAGAAGAAAACATTTGAATGTTTTATTATAAGGAAATGACAAATATTGAAGAAATAGATATGTTTACTCCCATTTGCACAATATATATATTTATTGAAATCTGTGGTATCCACTCCATAAATAATTCAAGTTTCATGTATTAGTGAATAACAAAGGAGGTAGCAGGGAGGGTTGGCTTTCCCATTGGTGCCGAAGTGATCATGTATGCATAGTCAGTACAGTAGGCCTATGTGGATGGATCTTCAGCAGTGCTCATAGCACCTGGCACAGAGTCTAGTAGTTGACACTACTGAACACGGTAGTGTCTTGATAACAAGAAATTATGTTTGTCATACTTAAAGGTGTTCACAACTAAGGTGTATCCTACTATTAATTCATATTTATTGTTGTGCTTATTGCACAAAATTTTATAAAATCTTTACTTAACATGTGTGTAAATTAATAAAGAAGCAAAAAATATATTTGTTGTGTCTGATTCACCTGCTTTTTGTGTAGTTGAAGACTCAATTGTGTCAACATGCACTGAGATCTGAGATGACCTTTCTTCTTTTGCCAGTGGATCTATGACATTAGGCAAGTTGTAACATCTCAAGCATTGATTCTATCCTATTATGTGCCTTAATTTACAAGGTGTTCAAGACTCAAACAAGACAATTGACATAGTACTTCATAACATTTACTAAATGTTTTAAGATTGCATCATGTCACAGTATATTTGTATATTATTTTTTTGTCCTCACTTCCCTATCTAATTTAGACCTTGCTCCCTCAGATTAGATTATGCCTGAATTCTTATATATTTTACTGAATTTGTTGAGTATTCCTACAGTAGCTCAACTTTTCTTTTCCAGACTTGTGTGGTGCCATCTATCTACTCTGCAGCTCTTAATCTCTGCATGCTGCTTCTTCCCATATGGGTCCCTCCACTACTTCCTGTTTGTCCTTCTCTTTGTTCTTGCCAGTGGCATGCTTTTGTGAGTTCTCTAATATCTACAATCCTTGCATCCATGTGTGTGCTCTAATATCTACAATCCTTGCATCCATGTGTGTGCTCTAATAGCTACAATCCTTGCATCCATGTGTGTGCTCTAATATCTACAATCCTTGCATCCATGTGTGTGCTCTAATATCTACAATCCTTGCATCCATGTGTGTGCTCTAATAGCTACAATCCTTGCATCCATGTGTGTGCTCTAATAGCTACAATCCTTGCATCCATGTGTGTGCTCTAATATCTACAATCCTTGCATTCATGTGTGTGCTCTAACAGCTACAATCCTTGCATCCATAGAAGTTCTCCTTGTCTCTACCCAATAAAAATTGATGCACCTATCTTTCAAGACTCAAGTACAGTTTTGTGCCTTACTTTTCTTCTTTAGGTCAATTTTAAGATCTAGGGATGGAAGGTATTGGCCAGGAGAGAGACAGTATTACCCAGTTTGATTTTCCTGTTGTGTGAGGCAATCCAGGTTTTATTTTGTTGCTAAAGAATTTAAAATCATGGTGTCTTGAAAGTGAAGAATTCAGCTTTACATTATAATGTAAATTGAGCTGCTTGCAAGATCAGCTTTTCTTACATTAATCTATACTTTCCTCACATTAAGTGATTATATAAAAAAAGAGATTGAAAATCTTATTTTCCAGGTCTATTCTGAAGGTAGAAAATCTCCATAGATTATAATTTATAGATTAAAATTTTTAGTATTTTATCACAATAATTTGATAATTTAATATTTTCTCTAGACTATTTTCTTGGTTATATAATTTGAATACCAATTTTGTCATATATCAGAACTCTTATCAGATGTCAATAGAAATGTTATGTTTTTATATTCTTAGTTTCTGAGCTCTCTGTACTGAAATTGCTACAACTTTTTCATCCTTTTTAAAGTGTATTTATCTCTGGGGGTACTTTGCGTGGACCTGGCAACCTATACTAGTACTGGCATAGTGTCTGTGCCTACATGTTGGACCTGTGCTTTGAAATGAAACAAAATTGTCTTTTCTATTTAACAAAAACACTATCTATATTAACTACTTTTATGGTTGCTGTGTCCTAACACCTGACAAGAAGCATCTAAAAGCAGAGCAGTGATTTGTTTTGCCCTTAGTTTGTGAAGATTCAATCTGTCATGGTGTGAAGTAGGTTTGGTGGTGGCAGCTCCTTGCAGTAGAAGCATCTGCCTAGGACTGTTCACATCTCAAGTGGCCAGAAAGCAGGGAGTGTTAATGCCAGAGCTCACCTCCTTCCTTCTTTTTCTCCTTGTTCACTCCAAACCATGGCATGGACTGCTCTCCAGATGTCTTCACAGTTCACACAGAAGTGTGCCCCATTAATGCCTTAGGAATTTCTCTAGGCAGTCAAGTTGTCAATCAAAATCAACCATCACCATTAGGAACTTGACTGCCAATCACAGGCCTCAGTTCAGGGTTTAGGTTTTGTGACCATTGTCATTTCTTTCCCAAGTTTATTACTTGAACTCTTCCTTCCTAAGCCTACTGCTGCCAGCCTCTTTTATGCCATTTTCACCAGGACTGCCCCATCTGACCACCAGTTTTAATGTCTTTTCCTCTTATTCCTGTAGCTCCTTGTGTAGCAACCACCATCACTTTGTATTATAACCTTCTTCTGTCCTCACCAGTTCTCAAGGGCAAGAGAATTTTGTCATACTGATTTTGTATAACACTGCATTTTCCGTATTACATGTAGTAAGTGTTTGTAGATTTAAAAGATGGGTTAATTATCATAATATTTTTCATTGTTAGCTTCTCTTAGTATAGCTGCATATCATTAAGTCTAGAAAATTTCCAAGATTGCTCTGGAGAGGAAATATTTGTGATAGCAGTATATTAGAAATGATTGGAAAAATTGAATCTTGTAATTCCCCTTGGGATATGGATTAATTCCTATACTACAGATTAGCCTGAGTAAGTAATTTATCTACATAATAATGAACAAGTATTTATTGAGTACCCATCAGCCTAAGGGACTGTACTAGACTTGACTATTCTTTACATAGACTGAGGGATCTCAGTGCTAAACTAGTGATAATTAAATTGTCAGTCACTGAGTATATGGAAGTTAAGGGAATGGTAATATATTAGCCTGTGTTAGCTGTTCTACCATATTTCATGGCTCATCTTCAACAAAACTGATGACTATATTATAATTTCAGCTGTCTTTTCTTTTATATTGTAATGCCTGTATGCCTTTGTTTTTATTTTATTCATTCAATACAATTAAAAGACATTGGCCTTCTTTCTCTGTGAGCTTAGGCTTATATTTAGAAGCCCTTGGTTATTAGAAATACACAGACATTGTAAGAACATAGACTCAGTATCAGATTGCATAAATTTATATTTTGGCTTTGCTCCTTTAGGAATGTGATTTTAAAAGAAAGATTTATTTATTTGCATTGCTGCTTTTGTGAAAGGGTGTTGGATCCCCTTGAACTGAAATTTCAGACAGTTGTGAGCTACCCTGTGGATGCTGGGAATTGAACCCAGGTCCTCTGGAAGATCAGCCAGTGCTCTCAACTGCGGAGCCACCTCTCTAGCTGCAGCGAATGTGATTTTAGACATGATTACTGCAGCCTCTCTGTTATTCTGTCATGTACACAATAAAGATAATGATAGTACCTTCCTCACAGGTTAATTATGATTAAATAAGATAATGAGAATCCTACCCATGGTTACTAGCTTTCTTAATATATATTTAATATAGAACTGTATTTGAAACACAAATTACAGATTAACATTCACCTGATAACATGAATTAAAGTTTTAATTTCCTGAACTTTGAATTTTACCCTTATAAGTAAGTATATAAAGTTTAGCTTTTTGTGTAAGAAATGTCCATCTGTATTGATTTATTCATTTATTTTTTAATAGTGTTGTGCATTACTTAGACGATTGTAATCACTTTAGGTGACTTTTCACTGGCTTCATTTTTATGTCAGTTGTTGCTTAGTAGTTAAGATGTTGCGTTGCAGCTTGGTACCTGTTCTCTTTAACTTGCCACCAGATACATTCTTAATGGATTGTTGAACCTTTAATGAAATCTAGTCTTGCTGAATCACTAACCTGCTTTCCCCTAGCAGGCTCTTTACTGGGACCTGACGGATCACCTCTCAGAGCCTCCAGACGTCCTGGCCCTTTAATTCTTCCCTATAACGAGTTTTGTGCTGCATGATAAAATATTCATGTTAAAATAGGTTCTAAACTAATTATCTTCAGCCAGCAGTTGCCACTGCAGTCATTCGCTGTTAGCTTAGCTCAAGTTAATGGCTTGTAGTTCAGTACAAATAGTCCCTTTTGGCTGTTTCCAGTCACTGATTCTTATCCTAAATAGAAATTTCTATACATACCTAAAGTTCATTCTTGTCTTGAGAGGAGATTTTTTTGCTCTGCTTTTCCATCCTATTTCAGTTGATGCTAGGTTCATACCTTTGTAGCTTGCCTCCATCTTCAAACTTGATGTCACTTTCTAAATTCATGACTCCCACACTGTTGAGAGCAAAACATCAATTACACCTCTGTATTTCATGAAATATACTGTGAATATCAGATTTTTAAAGAAACATAATTTAAGTGCCACATCAAGAACAGGATCTAGTCTATACATTAAAGAAAACTACAAATTGAATTGTGATAGGTATGAAACTCTTTAGGAAAAATTATGGGGCTGGGCATGAGGGAGCTAAGACACCAAGGGAGTATTTTCCTATTGCTGTTAGTAGGAATGGTGGCCAGACAGACTCAGGGTGGGCAGGCTCAAGAGCAGAGGAGTAATGATTAGATTTTAGAAGTGGAAGGTCAGAGGGGGCAAGTGAGGCAAGCTGGAGGCAAGCTAAGGAGGAGAAATCCCGGACACCCAAGGGTCTGGCCAGTCTCTCTGCCTTGAGATTGCCTGAACCTGTTCTTGTTCTTGCTTTTGTTTAAATGAATCACTGAATGAGAAGAGCAGAGAGGGATGGCTGGAGGGAGAGGCAGGGGAGGAAAGGGCATAAGCACCAAGTTGGGGAAGAGAGTGAGATAGATATTAAGGCTGTTAGGTAACTGGAGGAAGGCTCCTTTGAGAATTGCCTTTGACCTTGTCTGTGGTGAAGCTGAGCTCTGAGAACTAGCGAAAGCTTGGGATGTTGGCTACAGAGCAAGTTCCACATAGGAACTACAACTTTCTTTATTCAGACAGCTATGTTCAGAATGGTTATTCCTCACAGTGTAGAATATCATCTAGTCTACTGTTCATAACTGCCCTCTCCACAGAAACATAGCTTTCTGGGGTTGAACATCTACCAACCAAATGGTATGTGCAATATATATTCTGTTAACAGCCAAGGAATTTCATGGGTTTAGGGTTAGTGATTTAATTTCAAATTCAAAGACTTTTGTTTTTCATGAGCATAAAAAATAAAACATTTTCAATTAACAGTGTTATTAGACTGAAACTGTAAGGGCATGTTAGGAGGTTGAAGTATGGATGTGTAGTGAATAAAACATGCAGCATTTTAGGGAGTTCTGAATGTAAGACAAGTCTCCTTGCCTGAATCCAGTAGTTTATTGTCCATTGTACATAAAATAGTATCTTCACTTTGTGCATCAGTTTTGACCTGTGTCCTGTGTTTGTTAATTCTCCTCTTACTTTTCCTTGACCAAAGTAGAAATAGGCCTGTTGAAACATTCCTGGTGAAAAGCTTTGTGCAAGGAAGTGTTAGCTTATATGTTCCCCTATTTTCAGTAAAAATTTTCTTTTTTAACCTGTTACAAATGTAGGTTTAAGAAATATGTAAATGGAAAATCTCAGAAAACTACTACAAATGGGGAACCCCACTGTACTTAGAAAATAGAAGATATTCATGTATACTGTGTCTTTAAAAATGTATTTCCAGAGTGTGTAGCCATAATCAATTTCTTTAATTAAATGCATAATAATATTTTAAGTTCATGAAATCCTTCAGGCACTAGGGAGACCTATGTGCCAAATATTGACTAATGTAATGGGAAATCATATTTAAATTATTCTCTCTTGATGCAGCACAATACATTTGAAAATTACAAAATATATCCTGCATATTCTTTAAATTTCTTCCTCATTCTCCCTTTCAGTCACACACACACACACACACACACACACACACACACACACACACACACACACACACACACACACACACGTTCTGGTTGTCTCATAGTCTCTGATGATGCCCATTGAAGGAGTGCAAATTGTATTGATAGGGTCCTGATAATCAAAATAGCCGAGAGTTACCACTTTAAAATATCTAACAAATTTTGGTTTGTTTAGGGGGGGAGCTGGTAACTGCCCTGGAGCAGAAAGCCTGGGAGGTCAAAAGCAGGACATTTTGTGCCTTGATCACCCTCAGAGTTTCCTCTGACAGCCACACCAATGTCCTCCTTAAAGCTAAGGAACAGAGGAGGGGAAATATGTGACAATATTAAGTAATTATACACAGTACTTCTTGAATCAAGATTTTGAGGATTTAAACCATCATTCCAGGCTTTAGAATTGCATTTTAGTTTGCATTTGGATTATATTTCAGCTTCTGTTTTTCTGTTGTTTTTTTTTTTAATTTTTGTATTCACCATTTTCATGTACTTCTTGATTATATGTAACTATGTATAGCATGGGTGTCCTTTCTTGTAGGTGGCAAAGTGTTTTCCATTCGTGGCTTATTTCTTAAACTTTGTTATATGTTTATGTGCAAATGTGTGCTGCTTTGTGTCATTATTGTGCTTTTTCTTTTAGATTTTTGATTCTTAAAGTTTTATTCAGTTAAGCCTCCCCTTATCTATTACTTAAAATAAACGGTTTTTGCTCTAGAATCTATAGTTTAACTCTTCTGTTTTTATTCCATTTATGTATCTAATCCACATGGAATTAATTTTTATATAATATATGAGCTAGAACTGGAAGTTAATTTTTTAAAAATATTAATCAGTGTCTAAGTTTTATTTATGGGGAATTAATGCCATTTTCCTGTGGTTTGAAATCTGTGGTAAATATCAAATGTGCGTCGAGGGTTTATTGATTTCAGGTGAAATTGAGCCGCCTACTGAGCTTAGGTAAACATGGGGGTTGAGCTTTTCCTCAGAGTCACTGAAAAGGAGTGTGGCCACAGACAGGGCTTAATGCTATGGGCTTCTTCTGTTTGCACTGCATTTCCTCTCTGTCTCATGTTTGCTTCCTTCTTCCTCACTGTGCACTGTACTTTTCTGGACTCTCTTGAGCCTTTCATCTACGCAGCTCACTGTGGGCACTGGACTAGATCCTCACCCTTGGCCCAGTTGCCCTTCCTGTAATTGCATTTGTAGGAGAGCATAGCCAGACCTGACCAGAGTGCTGTGGACAAAAGACTAACCTCTCCTGGGCATGAATAATTAGGTTTATCTTCGTCTCTTTCAGTTCAGTGCTGGGCCAATTACCATGTAGAGTTCATTTTATTTTTGTTTTAAATTTCATCTTTGTCACTTATTTTGTGTTTGAGAGTTTGTAAAACTTTGTGTGTGTAAGGACTTTCTTATCTTTTTTTTATATTATTTTTATTTCTTTAAAACATTATTGCCTGGGATTTATTCTTCCAGATGAAATTTAGAATGAACATGTCAAGTTTCATTATACATCCCATGTTTTTTATGGGAATAGATTAAATTCATAGCTTTATAAATGGAAAATTGGTTTTCTTCTTTTGAGACTCATTTTCCAGAATCAGAGTATGACTTCCATCTTAAAAAACTGTGTTAACATATACTGAGCTGGTTATGTTATTGTCAGTTGTATACTCTGTACTAATCTCCGCGTAATCAAATAGAGCTTAATGGAAAATGTGGAGAACACGGGTGAGCAAAAGAAGACAATAAAAGCTTTCTATAGTGGGGCCTGCTATTCATGGATAACTCTTTAAACACATGGTGGTGTGGTGGCACTTCGTGGGCTTGAAACATCAAGGCTACAGAAAAGCGGCCTTTGTGCAAAATATGCACTTGTGTATAGCAGAGACCGAAAGGAGTTTGGAATGTATTACTCATAACTGAAAGGTTTTCTCCGGTGATGAAAAGGTAGATCCTGCTGGGGTGGTCACATTCATGTTTGAGAGGAAAGGAGAGGCATGAGTTAAGTCACTCGGTTGTTGTTCAGAAAGCTTTCTTAAGGCAGCTTTGCTTACATCTGTTCATGTGACCACTTCTCCTTGTAGCTGATGTTGACCAGTATCTAGCTTTTTAGTCTTCATTGTGGGAAGTGGGGTTGGGGTGGCCTTTGAGTTTTCAGTCAGTACCATCAGCCTTTGCAAGGTGTTCAGAGTTTTAATTGGTGCTTTTTTGTGCTTTAATTATTCCTTCAGTTTTTCCTACAGAAAGACTCTGAGAATCTGTTGTCCATATCTACTAGCCACTTTGTTCAGTGCAGAAAAGCATCCCAGAAACCAGAAATAGCTTCTATGATGATAAGATCATTTCTCTGTTTCACTCCTACAGAGTTTGGTTACCTTAGCCATCCCTCTTTTCCCTAGATTGCTGACTTTGTTTGCGTCTACTGTGAGGAAGGAATGAAACTTCTCTGTAGGTCCATTTAGTGTTTTAGTCAATCCTGTCCTGTATTGGGCCACTCATGCCAACCCTTGGTTTCAACTCTGAAGATGGGGCTCTGTGGGCCATGGTCTGACCTGGATTAGACTTTGGAGGCTGCAGTGACTCCTGGGTTCTGCATTGCTATAGCCCTTGGTTTTCCTGCCTCTCTAAATTTCATTCCTCTGGCATTTCCAGACATGTCCTTTTTATTATGTCTCTTTGCTTCAGCACTTATGGGATACCCCTTGACAAATAGAGTTCTTTCATAAGAAAGAATTTTACCCAGAAAAAAAAAATTCACTGTGTCTTAAAACTGGCTGTTTCCACAAGTGTTCGAAGAGCTGGAAAATTGCAATTAGTTTCAGATAAGCATAGCTGAAATATTCTTGTTTTGTACTACGGCAACAAATTGAAAGAAAGATTGAGGGCACTGAGTCATTATAGTTTCTAATGATACAACTCGTACATTATGGGGTTCATGTATCACTCTGGGACCTTGTTACTTATGGAATCCAAAGTAAAATACTGTTAATGGTTCCCTAGTAAACTTCATGCCTCTTAATGAGAGCTTTTAATTTGCAGTCCTGAAGTCATCACAATTTTTGTATTGCTATCCCTCCTGTGACCAAACCAAATACTTTCATAATTAGTTTTAATAATCGGAAGACTCATTAGTAATACAGTGGGCTGCTGGAATAGACTGTAGTGACACTTAAAATTGTGAAAACAAAATGAAATTCTTTTGTACATTTCAGTGCCATTTCAAATTTTACATGGTTATTTCAGGCCAAATAGGAACACTGTGGTTAGCATTTGGGAGGTTGTGTACTAATGTTTACAGTATTATATTTCATTTGTTTGATTTGGACTGATTATTGTCACAATCTGCCATTAGTGATCATTTTTAATGGCTACATTTAATGGCATATTAAATGAAAAGGTAATGGAGGTTAGAAGGAAAAAAGATAGTATATTTTAATTATTGAAGTATCCTCAATTGGAAACAATTAACTCTCAAGAAGTATATGCTTAAAAAATCTGAATCAAGAATAGGCAGATTAGTTTCTCTCATGAACATCTGTAAAGTATTGAGTTTAATTGGCTTGCAGCTGCTAGTGACAGAGGTCTCTAGGTTTATTCCTGCATTTCATCCCCATCTTCACATTCCACTTAATCTCCTCTTTCCTACTGTTGTCCAGTCAGATGCAATTGCTTGTGTCGACAAATTAAGAAATTGGAGTTGTTGGCCGGGCGGTGGTGGCGCACGCCTTTAATCCCAGCACTCGGGAGGCAGAGCCAGGCGGATCTCTGTGAGTTCGAGGCCAGCCTGGGCTACCAAGTGAGCTCCAGGAAAGGCGCAAAGCTACGCAGAGAAACCCTGTCTCGAAAAACCAAAAAAAAAAAAAAAAAAAAAAGAAATTGGAGTTGTTTTGAAGAACTTAAAATATGCTTGTCTATTAAAGTTGTTCTTTCCAAGCGCCTGGGAACAGCCCCACTGACTGTGCCTTGCTGTAGCCGAGTTCCTAGTAGCTCCAGCAGGGCCTAGCTGGTATGGTCTCTGTTTTTGGTTTTGTTTTGATCAAATGGTTCATAAAATTAGATGGCATTATTTAGTTGGCAAAATTTAGATGGGTCCCAGAATAGATGAAGTCCTTACAAAACAAGACTATAAAACACTTTTGACATGAATTTCAAATAGGGTAAAAATAGAAATTTCTTTCTATGAAATTGTTAGGAATTAATTCCACATAGAAGCCACTCTCTTTTGACATTACCCCATTGTCTAAGTACAATTTTTGCTGAGGTTTTTTTTTTTTTTTTTTTTTTTGGTGTGTGTGTGTGTGTGTGTGTGTACACCTAAAGTCAAAATCCAACTTCTTGGTTTGTTGCTCTTCTTAATTTTAATAGGAAATTAAATTAGGTATACCTATAGATACATTAGTATATTTGACTAAGTATAAGGACTATATAAAAATGGTTGCAGGTCCCATAGTTGTTCTGAGCATGATATAAGAGTACACAGCACATGGGTTAGCATATATTAAATACTTAAATGTTAGATAAAATAGGCTGAGGGTTAAATGAAACAAACTCCTCTAAGTGGGTAAGGTCTTAATACATTGTCACCAAACCTGATGGCTTTTTTGACAGAAAGCATCACTAACTCATGGTAGGCTGGAAGATTCCCATATGTACTTGTTTATTTGATCTGATGTCCACTACAGTGTTATCTCCATAATAGCAGGGGCTGTTTTTGTTTTGCTGTTTAATCTTTGCTGATAGAAATGATACCTTTCCTATAATTTGCAGACTAAATGAAGGATGACTGCTGTTGACAGATACCCCAGTGAACTAAGTTTACACGATTCATTGCTTACAGACATACTAACTTTCTAAGGTTGAGTTCTGACTGGTATAGCAGTGTAGAATTTCATAGGTCACAGACCTAAGGATGTATAATCATAGAAAACATAAAGAAAAGTGGAAAGATTTGTATATACTTGTGCATTCATTATTGTTGTTATGCAGGAATGAAGTGATCTAACCCTACCTTCCACTTTTGTCTTTTAAACTTTGGTATGATACACTGTCAAAGATAACTTTACTATTTTAAAAGTCAACTTATATATGTAATATGTTTGCAGTGTTTCATAATTCAGAAGTATAAATGTTTCTATGGTAAAAACCTCTTTCTAAGGCACACCTGTTATCTTTCTTTCAGACAACTGGTATACTTAGTTTCTAGTAACCTGGAAGATTCTGTGCACATTTAAGCAAATTACTAATTTTCCTTCTAGACATCATATTAGCTGGTTTTGCCACCGATGTGATAAAATCCCTGGGGAGTAGCCAGCTAAGGGAAGGAGGCCTCATTCTGGCCGACATCTTGAGAAGACATACTCCATCATGGCGCGGGAGTCATGGTGGCAGGAACAGAAGGCTCATTGCAGCCACAGTCAGGAAGCTCAGAGTGAACAGGAAGGGGGCCAGAATTTAAATCCTCAAGGACTCTTCCAGCACCCCCCTTCTTTCAGCAAGGCTTCACCTCCTAATTTTCTGCAGCCTTCCCAAACAGTGCCACCAGTTGAGGACCAAGTGTTGAAAACATAGTGACCTATGGTGGAAATTTCACAGTATAATCACAGCATACATTAAACATTAGAAACACTTTTCTAAACATTGATTATTTTCACTTAATAAACCAAGAGGCTTTCTTTATTGTTTTTTATGGCTAGAAAATATTTTATATATTGATATACTGTGGTTTATATGATTAGTCCCCTAATCATGTTGTTTCTAGTATTTGGTTTTCATAATAGGTGCTAATGATGTCCTTTCACATATATGTAAATTAACTGTAAGATAAATTTCTGGAGATGAATGTGTGAATCACACGGTGTGCACTTACAGTTTTGGTGAGCTTAATCAGTATCCTGGTGATTATACCAGTGTATTATTTTAAGATTTGTTTTATTTTAAAATTTTGTCTATATGTGATAATCTGTGTGTGGATATGCACACATGAGTACCCAGCCTATGAAGACTAGGCATGTCAGAGGCCCTGGGGTTACAGTTTTGAGCCATCCAGTGTAGGTGCTGAAACTGAACTCTAGTTCTTCGCAAGAGCAGCATGCCTTCTTTATCACTGAGCTGTTTGGCCAACCCTCCAATTTAAGGGTTGTCACACAATTTCTTCATTATTTGCATTCTTCTCAACACTGTTATCAGACTTAACCCAAACTAATTCTGTTTTGAAAAAAAAAAGTTTTATTTTAGTTTGAATTTGCATTTTTCTTTGTTGTGATACTGAACTGTTCATATATCTAAGTACCTTTTCTATTATTACCTCTTTGTTATTTTTATTTTGAATAAATGTAATTGCCTTTTCTCTTGCTGATTTGTAGAGAATTGAGCATGCTGATATCTGTGTCTCCATTTTTTTTCATTTGTACATTGACTGTTAAAATAATGCAGGTTAATAATGTGTTAAGCAAGTATTCTATAAAAGTAAGTGGGGTCTAAGCTCTTAGAGTGCTGAGTGTATGGCCTGAGTGGATTAATTGACAATGTGAGTCACATATAAAAGGCCTGGCTGATTTATTTTAAATAAATGAGTACATAGAATAAACTATGGAATTTATATTAATAACTAGTTTTCCCTGCATTTTGAGATACAGTCATCAGCTGTATATCCATAAAGACAAAAACACAAAACCTACAAGGCTTGGCTGTCTAGAAAGGTGACAGAAAATTCTCACATGATAATGGTAAAGATGCTTTTTTGTTTGGGGAATAGATAACACTTGGGACATCAAATCCTGGTAAGTGAAACACTAAGTTGATACATAGGACAGTAAAGACAATAGACAGTATGCCCAGAGGAAGTAGTTGATGTGAAAATAAGTTGAATTTTTTTAGGTTTGAAACATTCAAAAAAGAGAGTAACATTCCACTGTACCAGCAATCATTTCAATCTTTTTTTTTATTGTTTCTGAAGTTTCTAGTTTTTTTTGCAAGGCTTTTGAGTCTGTTCCATTGCACATCTAATGGTCTGTATCTCTGCCTCAACCAAGATCTGTGTGTGAGAGCTCCTCATTGCCTTTATGTAAGTTTTTCTTCCCCATTCACAAGGAATTTTTATAAAAGAATTGCAAGATGCAATAAATTATCAAATAGTTGCCTCATTGCTTCTGTGCTAAGATGGAAGTGCTAGAAAAGTTGAGTCGTGTGAGTGCAGGAAATGCCTCTTTGTATTATCTGGGCATATGTGATAGTTTAAGGTATAGAAGAGTCAATTTAGTGGTACTATAAACTGTGTAATCGATGTCATTAAGTGATTCATGCATTTAGACAGAGATTTTCTTTGTTAATGAGTCATTGGATGGGAATAAACATTGATAAAGAGAATCTGATGCAAAAGACAGCAGGGTTTGTGATGGAGACTTTAAGTGACAGGAGGTATCAGAGAAAGCAGACAATGATGTGAATGCCCATATTCATGCTTAGAGATACTTCGCCATGTAACACCCTAACCATTTTGTTTGTTTCTGCATTTTTAACTTACTTAAATAACTTAGATTCTCATATGTCATTCTTTCTAAGTCTGTTCTTCACATTTTCAGAATCTCAAACAATAAATGTGAACAATAGTTGTTAATAATTAAGTAGGTTACAGCATGAACTTTGTTGGAAAAGAAACCTAGACTTGAAGAATCAATAGTTTAGAGAAAAAAAAACTGCTACAAACTCATTCAATGTAAAAATAGCAATAAATCAAGAATAATAAACATCCAAGTTGCTTGGATAATCATTTTACTTTGAACATAAGAATAAAAAAATTGATAATTTCTCTGAGTGATGTGAAAGATTATTTGCATTTGGACATGTCTAAAAGAAACAAAGAAATAGAAGAAATATATAAGAGAAATTACTCCTTATAAGTATTAATTTAGTAAAATAAGAGATTAACCATTAGGGTAGATATCTCATTGATTTGAGGAACCTGTGAAGATTCCCATTAAAGTCATTAAAACATACAGTTGTGGTTGCTGATGTAACAGTAAATTAAAGTTATCTGGATGTTTCTAGGAAATAGAGACTTAAGTATTTCTCAATAAATTCTAATTTCTAGAACCTAAGGCCCAGCTATGTATATTGAGAAGTGGACTAATATTTTCTAAAAACCGTTATTTTTGACTTTTGATATAGATGTCTTCTACTTGCTAGCAGTGGTACCATGCTTCTGATGTTTAGCCATATGATAAAGCTCTTAGGCTATATAGATATTTTAAACTAAAATAGACAAAAGGAAGTGCCCATATTCAGCTTTGATAACACTTGAACAATTAGGTCTTGTGTCTAGTTCATAAGGTGATTTTGGAATTATCAGAATAATAAAGTCTCTAAAACCTTAAAAACAACTAGGATGTTTATGATACTCCAAGTTGTATATAAAAATTTAGAGCTGTAAGAGACTTCAGTTTTACAGAGTAACTATGGTGATTACTCTTCATTGTCACTATGCCTAGATTTGTAATCACCTAGGAGACACACCTCTGAGGACGTCTTTGAGGGCATTTCTAGAGAGGTGTAAGTACCACCCTGAATGCAGGCAACTGCATCTTGTGGGCTAGGGTCACAGATGGACAAAAAACAAGTAAGACACTGAAAAGTCAGCTCTACTCCAGCATTCATCTCTCTGCTTCCTCACTGTTGATTGAAAGTAACCAACTACTCCATGCTCCCCTCACCATGCCTTTCCTGTGATAAGGAAGTATACCCTCCAAATTGTGAGCATGAGCTCTCCCTTATTCTTGAAGTTAATTGAGTTTATTCATTAACAATGTTATACATTAACATAGGGCATTATTATTATACTCCACCTCTTATTTCTCAGGTACCTGTCAGCCTTAATGCCCCTTTCTCCTTTTCCATGTTCATGTCTTTTTTATTTGTTTTGTTACTTACTGAGTTTAAACATGGCTACCTAAGTGTCCATGGGTATAGAACTATCCATGGATCCTGATGGTCTCATCAGCAAACGCTTTCCTCTTTAAACTGCTTTTGAAAGGTGTTTTGTAGTAATAATGGGAATAATGCATATGGTGCCCAAATTAAATTTGGGGATGTGAACTAATTATTGATAGAGGCACATGGGAACCTGCATTTTTTGGGCACAATTCCATAAACCACAGATATACTCAGAAGAGGGAGGAATGGCCAGCTGAGTACCCACTAGTACAGATACAATAGTGTGTTGTATATATAGTATAATTTGTTAGCATATGCATATATAATCAGTTGTATATAATCAACATAGTCTTTATGTATGTGTAATATCTATATACAGATATCTAAATATATGTTCTTTGCTAGATCATAAGCTTCTTTTGAGCAGGCATTTCCAGGAACTCTTTGCTCTTGAATAGACATGGATTATGCTTCTAAGATGGATATTTTCCCCCAAGGAAAAATTAAAATCAGGGTTCTTTGCACATGTGTAGAAAGGCTGTTTGTCTAGATAGTCAATCACCTGCCACTGATAGCTGCCTTGGTATTGGAATGTTATGCATTTCATCAATAAGTGAATGCATGGAAGATGGAACTCATGGTCTGCATGCTCATTGTTTCTCCGTTACGTCACTGCCCCCTCTTGATACTTTCATGCTGCTGTCTCATGCTGGCCATTCTCCTCCCTTGTCATTATCTTTTTTCTCATTATAAATTTGCCTTTGCCCTTTGTACCTATATGTACTAAGAGCTCCCTACAGAGTTGCTCTTTGGTGAAAAGTTGGTAGCCTCATAAGATTTAAAATTATCTTTTACTTTCAGTGGTGATGACAGATCGGTTACAAAAACACTTGTTGGAAAAGGATATTGGAATAAAAATGATAGCATTTGTGAAATGGATAGCTTGCCTATTTCATTTTATCTATATTGAATATCTCTATAATGGCCCAAATATTATCTATATTGAAGAAGGTGCCCCACAAATTCAATTATGATGTGTGCATCTGTTAGTAAGGAAAGAAGTGTGCTTACTTTCTAGCTAAGAATATTGTAAAATGATTTGTCTTTTCCCAATAAAGTCAATATGTATATATTTCAATGTTTCTTTTGATTTATTTTTTTTGTGAGTTCCTAGGTTTATTGCCACTACATTGTCCAAGTGCATATCAACTTTAACTCAGTGCATTGTGTACCTAATGCTTCTGTCTTATAATTTTGATCCATTCTGTATACTTCAAAGAACATTTATATAGTGTGATAGCAACAGTGACTATAAGCTTTTAGTTGTAGATTGAAAGTAATAGTCAACAATAAAGGGGGCCAGGGAGACACTGGTTTGTGATTTGTACATCGTTATTTCATAAGAGCCTTCCTCAATTTAAATGTGACCTATCACATATACAGTACTGCTTCAGCTGTTGAAATCACCTAATGATTCTTTTCTCAATTGAAACAGTTTCCTTGATTTAAAACTTCTGTTTTGGTTGTAGAATATAGTAATAGAATGCCTGTAGAGAGGGCTAAATTTAATATGTTCTTTGCCCAAAGATACCAATTCTGGAAGTAAACAGGCTATTTTGTAGAATGAACCTTGTAATAAATACAATGTAGCAAAGCTGGTATAAGTCATAATAGAGCATTTCTTCTTTCGTGTTGCTTTGATATGAATGGTTCCAATTAAAAATATTTTAGTATATATTTATAACAGTCCTCTGATTTTTTTTTTTTCCCTCCTGCTTTCCTTTCTTTCAAGTTTATCTCAAATGAACTTCTCTTGGTCCCATAAGGCTAGTCTGTTTTTGCATTCCTAAGTTCTGATTTCTTTTGGCAGGAGGACTGGATGTGGTTGACAGATCATATCTGAAAGGGGCTTTGGTAATTGCTGGTACTGTTCGACGACTGTGCTGCTGAACAGATGGGCACAGTGAATACTGAACGTGTTCTGGACCTCTGCATCCTTCTTCAGCTTGTGAGCAGGGAGCACTGCCAGCATTTTCCTTATCGTCTATTAGCAAACTTAGAAAGAATCACTTGGATTCTCTCATCATTTTTTGACTCACGACTATCTCACGTTTGTGGCTGGGTTCGCTCCTACCTCTTATACTGCCCCCCTTTTTGTATGCTTTTTGGAATAAAGAAAATTCTCAAGATGTTAGTGCATGCTGTTGTGAATGGGTGCCAACAGTTCTTACAGACTTGTTAAAAGATTTATTTTTTGCACAAGAATTACACATATGGCTTGGAATGATAATATTAGGATCTGTGTTGGTTGAGATAATTGGCAGATCACACCTCAAAAAGTGATTGGCTGGCTTGTCTATTTCACTTTAATCTGTTGTTTCCATCACAGTCACATTCCCATTATGGAGTATATTACTACATGTTAAAAACTGTCACTTAACCCATTTGTTAGGGGGCATCTGTTAGTTGAGTTTGAATTGTTTAAAACATTTTCTTACATTAATGATTTGGCTGGCCAATATAGTAGCAGCCTTCAAAATCAAAATGAACAAAGGTGGGAGATCCCAGATAATGGCAGATCTACAAAATGGCAGATCTGGTTTTCCAAGGGAAGAGCAGATCAAGACCCAGGTCAAGCTAAGAGAGTGTGAGCAGAAACAAAGGACACCAGAAATGACAAATGGAATCTTGTCACCAACTCAGTGAAGATTCACCATCCACATAGTGACAGAGGGCATTGGACCAGTTTGTGGTTGGAGAGATAACTGTACTCTGAGGTCTTTGTAGTCAGATGCTTTTCAGCACACAGCAAGTCTGAATGGAACTGCTAGAGGTTAGGATAAAACTGTCCATTCTCTTCACTTTACTGATGACAAATGAGAGTTTATAAATATTAATTCAACATTTATCTAAATATCAACTTTTTTTTGAGACAGGGTCTTTCTACATATCCCTGGCTGCCCTGGAACACACTGTGTAGACCATGCTGACCTTGAACTCACAGAGATCTGCTGCTTCTGCTTCCCCAGTGCTGGGATTAAAGGTGTGTGCCACTAAGCCCTACAATATCAGCACTTGTAAAACATTCTTCTTCTTCTTCTTCTTCTTCTTCTTCTTCTTCTCCTCCTCCTCCTCCTCCTCCTCCTCCTCCTCCTCCTCCTCCTTCTTCTTCTTCTTCTTCTTCTTCGTAATACCCAATTCTTATGATGATGAATATGGACATTTATTTATTCTTAGAAAAATATGCTAAGATTAAATCAATTGTTTCCCTTTGCTTTCAAGTCTGTTTTTCACTGTGTGAGTATGTGGAAGAATATGGCCAGGGTTGGATGTGTGTTTTCATGGCTGAATGCAAGGAAGAAGAGCCTTCTGTACTTTAGGCATGAAAGCTTAGTTTTGGTAGTCCCTTGCATGAGGTAAGTCAAAGTGAATATGTCACAAAAAGGATGGAGTGGGACAGTTTTCCACTAAAGTCCTCTGTTTCTCATTTATAATATTGGAGATTAGGAAAAGAGAATGTGTTATCTCTGCTTGTCTTTAAACAGCCCCTCTACTTCATGTATTCACTATATTTTTTATTAAGAATTTTTTAATCCATTTTACATACCAACCACAGGTCTCCCTCTCATCCCACCTCCTACCCCCCACAAGCCTTCACCCCAGCCCATTCCCATCCCCTCCTCTGAAAAGGTAAGGCCTCCCATGGGGAGTCAGCAGAGCCTGGTACATTCAGTTGAGGCAGGTCCCCTTTCCTTGCCTCAAGGCTGTGCAAGGTGTCCCACCATAGGTAATAGGCTCCAAAAAGCCAGTTCATGCACCAGGGATAGTTCCTATTCCCACTGCGAGGGGCCCCTTAAACAAATCAAGCTACACAACTGTCTCACTTATGCAGGGGGCCTAGTTTAGTCCCATGCAGGCTCCACAGCTGTTGGTCTAAAGTTCATGAGTTCCCACTAGCTTGGTTTGGTTGTCTCTTTGTTTCCCCATCATGATCTTGATGCTTCTTGCTCATAGAATCCCTCTTCTCTCTCTTCGACTGGATTGCTGGAGCTTGGCCTGGTGCTAGGCTGTGGATCTCTACATCTGTTTCCATCAGTTACTGGATGAATGCTCTATGATGACAGGGTATTCACTAATCTGATTACTGGGGTGGACCTGCTCAGGGACCCTCTCCACTATTGCTAGTAGTCTATGCTGGGGCCATCCTTGTGGATTCCTGGGAACTTTCCTAGCACCAGGTTTCTTGCTATCACCATATCTCCTATCAAGTTATCTCTTTCATTGCTCTCTCACTCCATCCCTGTTCCTGTTCAACCATCCCTTTCCTTTATGTTCTCATCCCCCATCTCCTACCTTCTATTGCTTCTATTGCCCACGCCCCCACCTCCAGTTTACTGAGGAGATCTCATTTATTTCCCCTTCCCAGGGCGATCCATGTGTCCCTCTTAGGGTCTTCCTCTTTACCTAGTTTCTTTGAAGCTGTGGATTATAGTCTGGTTAGCCTTGCTTTACTTCTTTCACTAGATATTTTAATGTTGGCAAGTAAATGATAAAGTTACAAGTTTGTACTTGCCCTTTTCCTCTTTGTTTGAATAACATTCTTTATGAAAAACTAAAAATATCGCTTTGTATGTTCTCTGGATCATCATAAGCAATTCATTCTTCATCCCCTACTAAGATATATGATTCTGTTAATTATCCCATTATAAAATTAAAAGAGCTCTTGAAATAATGGTTAATTCACTTTCAACAAGAAATAACTGAGGCCCAAGAAGGTTCAGGGATTTGTGCCAGATTGTATAGATCAAATGAGGGACTAGAGAGGAAGTTTGCCCTCTTGTCATTTCGTCTTTATTGTTCTCATGCTGCTTCCTGTCACACCCTTATCAGGATGGGTTGCCTGAGAAAAGTCACAAGTGTGCACTGTTCAGTCTACTTCAGTAGTTACTGTCAATGTTACCATACGTTTTAATGTAGAATTATAGAACTCCAGTTTATTTTCCAAAAACCATATATTTTTCAAGTTATATACATATTTATTGAATGAGTGAATTAACCTGGTAGTTTGATTCTGCGTGTGCAATATTTATGACTTACAACAAGAAGTTAAAATCAGTAAAGAAACCAAAATGGATCCATCTGTCTATTTGGAAGGCTCTTGTTGCATAATGAAACATGAACACAGTTGTACAATTGAACACAAGTCAGTGTTCATAATCAGAAGCAAGTGGCAGAGGTTCTAGATTTTTCAGAATATTATGGGTGTTCATTTTATTGCCCCCAATTTGTAGATGCAGATTTTTGCCTATATGTATGTGTATGTGTGTGTTTGTATATATATATATATATATATATATATATATATATATATATATATATATATGAAATTGTTACTATCATTGTTCAAATAATATTTATCTCGTTTAATGTGAACATTGCCCAGGATTTGAAGAAAAGTGGGCTTCTGTTTTTGCACTATCCTTTGACTTCATCTTTCCTTTTTCCTATGGATTTTACCTCTTATATACTAGAAGGATTTTTATTACTTACCTGTAGATTTACCTTTAGTAGATACAAGGAGAATATTTATTTGCTGCAGAACTGTGATTGTAGATCTCAGATTGTTGATTAATGGTCAGCTATATATCCGGGCCTTCTTCCTTATTTATATATAGAGCTTGGATCTTAGGATATCTATTTTTATATCACAAATCAGTAATATGTATTTCTAACTGACTTTTCACCATGGCATTTCTCTTGGCCATTTCTAACTTGAAATTATAGTCCCCTTTGCTTATTATGAAATATATACGACATTGACATGGTTATATTCTTTTGATAGCTCTTTGAATTAGTAGGTTATTTGTCCTATTGAATAAAAAAGTGTTGTTTCACCTCGGGGAACTATCAACTTTCTTGCATAAATGTATTTGTGACTGAAATGAAGTAATACACTATTACTTTCATAAAACTGTTGGTCTGGCTGTCAAAGTTAACATTTCTTGAACTAGATCTGGAATTTCCAAGGGCCCAGCAAGAACAAGCAGAGAAACAAATGTTTAATAGCACTACATTTTACCTGTTCTCTTGGGCTTGTAGTGAAGAACAGGTGTTGGGGTGAAGTTGAAATTAGTTTGTGTGCCTGAAAAATAAAATGCAATTCTTTGAGATATCTAGACCAAAGTGACTTTGCAACACCACAATTACTTTGCTCCCATCTGAGAAGATGCTCTTGTGTTCAATAGCTCTTGTTAACCTGAGAAACTTTAGGAATCCATTAATAATGAATAGGCCCCCAAATGCATCAAGGCTTTTATAATGTAGATGAAGGTAAGATGTCATGTCAGGACTGGAATTTGCATATTAGAATAATTAAGTTATCTTATCTTGTTCTTTAAAGAAATAAATGACTATGAATATTCATGCTCAATTAAAATATTAATAGTACACTGATACTTCAGTTTTAGGTCTCTAGTCATCCATAAACAGTTTCATTTAAACTTGATTAACAGTGAAGGGATACTTCAGCATACAGTATTATATATTGGCTTTTTTGTCTCTGAAATGAAATGAAAATGTAGTACCTGACATGTGGATATAATTTGTTTATTTATTCAATGAACCATTTCTTTTGTGAAGAAAATATTCTTTTTGAGTATGGATGACTTTGATTCTAAAACAAAGTTCTCTTCAATTGCAGTTCACATAGTAGTCTTTATCTCTACTAGATAGTTTATTTTCATTATTTGTCCTCCCTCCTGCTCCCCCTCCCTTCTTTCCTCTCCCCCCTCCCTCTGTCCCTCTACCCCCACCCTCTGTCCGTCTCCCCCTTCCTCCCTCCCACTGCCTCCCTCTCCCCCTCCCTCCCTCCATCTCTCTCCCCCTCCCTCCCATCCCTTCCTCTCTCCCTTCTTCTCCCCTTCCCTCCCCCCTCTCCCTCCCCACCCTCCCTCTTCCCCTCCCTCTCCCTCTCCCCCTCCTTCCCTCTCTGTATTCATTTAGTCTTAACCCACTTCACTCCTCTTTGTATCCTTTGGCAACCACCATTCTTTCTGTCTCTATGGATTTGTCTTTTCTAGGTTTCACATAAACAATATAAACAATATTTGTGTTTCTAGGACTGGCATAGACCTAGCTTATACTGCTATTCTCCACATTCCGAGGAATTCCCCTAGAATTTTAGGGACCCAGACTCAGACCAAACAGTGTTTTGTAGCTTCCAGGTAGAAAAGAATTTCAGGACTCTCAGGGGTAATGAAGCAAAATTAATTATTTTATTAAAAATAGTGTTGTATAGGCTCCAACATGAGGGTTAAGGAGAAAGGGAGGCATTCATAAAGAATGACATATCCAGTATGGATATACTTCTGTCTGAGGGTTTAAATTATAGTAAGCTGTTCTTTCAGTTTGAAATTAGTGAGTTTATTAAATATGTAGTAAACAAAAATAAGAGAACAGATTCCAGTTATCCGATAGATAGCAGAGCATCTTTAAATCTGGTGCTTAAAATATCCAGGAGAAATGATAGAGGAAGCTTTATTGAGATAGCCAGCTAGAGTTCTGTGTGGAACAGTGTTCCCTTGGTGAGGCTTCCATGTAAAGTAAACAGACAAACATAAGAATAAAACAAATACTAAGTAAGAGGTGGATAATAAATCATGATCAACTGCATCAGAAATTGCTGGAGAGCCGGGCGGTGGTGGCGCACGCCTTTAATCCCAGCACTCGGGAGGCAGAGCCAGGTGGATCTCTGTGAGTTCGAGGCCAGCCTGGGCTACCAAGTGAGTCCCAGGAAAGGCGCAAAGCTACACAGAGAAACCCTGTCTCGAAAAACAAACAAACAAACAAAAAAACAAAAAAAGAAAAAAAGAAAGAAAGAAAGAAATTGCTGGAGAAATGTTGCTAAAACAGTCATGGTCAAGTTCCTGCCAGATTCCCCTGTGGAGTAGAGCTGTCTCACCATGGAAAAGTCCCCATGAATTAGGTTCTGGCCTTGCTGCAGACATTTTTTTTTAAAATTTTTCTTTATTAAGAAATTTTCTACTCACTCCACATACTATCCACAGATCCCCACTTCTCCCTCCTCCCAACCCCTGGCCCTCTTTCCCAATCTACCCCACATCCCCACATCCCCCAAATCAAGGTCTCCCATGGGGAGTCAGCCCAGCCCAGCACACTGAGCCTAGGCAGGTCCAAGCCCCTTCCCACTGCACCAAGGCTGTGCAAGGTGTCACACCACAGGCACCGGATTCCAGAAGCCTGCCCATAGACCAGGGACAGATCCCAATCCCCCTGCCTGGGTGCCCCCCAAACAGTTTGAGCCAAACAACTGTCTTCTGTATCCAGAGGGCCTAGTCCAGACCCATGGGGGCTCCACAGCTACCAGTCCACAGTTCATGGGCTTCCACCAGTGTGGCCAGTCATCTCTGCATTTCCTCCAATCATGATCTCGACGTCCCTTGCCTGCAGTATCTCTTGTCTCTCTCATCAATTGAATTCCCGGAGCTCAGCCTGGTGTCTGGCCGTGGATCTCTGTATCTGCCTCCATCAGTCACTGGACAAAGGCTCTATGATGACAGCTAGGTTATTTGCTAGGCTGGTTACTAGAGTAGTCCAGTCCAGGCACCCTCTGGACCACTGCCAGCAGACCAAGGTGGGCTCAACCTTGTGGATTCCTGAGAGCCTCCCCAGCTCCCTGCCTCTTCCTATTCCCATGATGTCATCTATCATGGAATCTTCCTCCCTGCCCTCCCACTCTGTCCCTATTCTAGCTTGACCCTCCCATTTCCCTATGTTCTCATCCCCCACTCCTCACCCTCTGCCACCCCCCACACACACCCAGTCCACTCATGTAGACCTCATCCACTTCTCCTTCACAGTGTCATCCATGTGTCCTTCTTGGGTCTTTCCTGTTAGCTAGCCTCTCTGGAGTTGTGGGTTGCAGTCTGGCCATCCCTTCCCTCACATTTAGTATCCACTTATGAGTGAATACATATTATGTTTTTCCTTCTGAGTCTGGGTTACCTCATTCAAGATGATATTCTCTAGTTCTATCCATTTTCCTGCAAATTTCATGAAATCATTGTTTTTTTTACTGCTGAGCAGTACTCCATTGTGTATATTTATCCATTCTTCAGTTGAGGGGCATCTAGGTTGTTTCCATGTTCTTGCTATTACGAATAATGCTGATATGAACATAGTTGAGCATGTGTCCTTGTGGTAAGATTGAGCATTCCTTGGGTATATGCCCAAGAGTGGTGTAACTGGGTCTTGAGGTAGACTTATTCCCAATTTTCTGAGAAACTGCCATAATGATTTCCAGAGTGGCTGTACATGTTCGCATTCCCATCAACAGTGGAGGAGTGTTCCCCTTGCTCCACATCCTTTCCAACATAAGCTGTCTTTAGTGTTTTTGATCTTAGCTATTCTGACAGGTGTAAGATGGTATCTCAGAGTTTTGATTTGCATTTCTCTGATGATTAAGGATGTTGAGCAATTCCTTAAATGCCTTCCAGCCATTTGAGATTCTTCTGTTGATAATTCTCTGTTAAGCTCTGTAGCCCATTTTTTTTAATTGGAATGTTCAGTATTTTGGTGTCTAGCTTTTTGAGTTCTTTATATATTTTGGAGATCAGCCCTCTGTCAGATGTGGGGTTGGTGAAGATCTTTTCCCATTCTGTAGGCTATCATTTGGTCTTATTGACAGTGTCCAAAAGCTTCTCAGTTTCAGGAGGTACCATTTATTAATTGTTGTTCTCAGTGTCTGTGCTATTGGTGTTATATTTAGGAAGTGGTCTCCTGTGCCAATTCGTTCCAGACTACTTCCTACTTTCTCTTCTATGAAGTTCATTGTAACTGGATTTATGTTTAGGTCTTTGATCCACTTGGACTTGAGTTTTGTGCATGGCGACAGATATGGTTCTATTTGCAATGTTCTGCATGTTGACATCCAGTTATGCCAGCACCATTTGTTGAAAATGCTTTCTTTTTTCCTTGGTACAGTTTTGGCTTCTTTGTCGAAAATCATATGTTCATAGGTGTGTGGATTAATGTCAGGGTCTTCAATTCGATTCCATTCGTCCACGTGTCGGTTTTTATGCCAGTACCAAGCTGTTTTTATTACTATAGCTCTATAGTAGCTGCAGACATTTTTATGCCATGGGATAAACAGTGGGAATGTTGGTTAGAATTTGTCTTTCTTATAGCTCTTAAGGGTACAAAGTTTTTAATGCCCTTAGTTGTTGGTATTCTCCTGTGACCCTGTTAGAATGTCAGAGGTCCAGCATGCTCCAGGACAGGGAGTATCAAGGACATCTGAGATAAACCTGTTTTCTTGTTTTGAGCCCTCCCTCAGTCAGTGGAAACAACACAAGGCAGTTTACTCATATACTCATCCTCAGCCTCTGGATAGGGTAGAAGATAAGAGGTACCCATGTGGAGGTAGAGGCTTTTCAAAGGAGAATCACAATTAACTGTGATAGCATTAGCCATATACACAATTTTTTTTGTTTTGTTTTCAAGTTACAGCTCAAAAAGTTGCTAAGAAAACTTTCTCCTTTTATTTTTCTTTTTGAAGTAAGATTTTATAGGATGGCTCTGGACATGCCTTGGGTGGATCTGATATTGTCAAAACCAAGAGTTGCTGTGGCCACACACCGGGATCAGTACATGTTCTTTCTCTGTAAATAGGGTTTCCAGTGAGAATCTTAGAAGGTTCTAGATTTACAGCTGGGAAGGGAGCCAGACCATAACCCCTTCTATAAGGTTGCCCATGTGCTGGAGTTCCTGGTTTTTTACTGTCAACAGGCTTGAGCTGATTCTTGAGTGGGGGGTGGGGAGAGTTGGGCTTTTCTTAGCTCCAAGATTTCCCCTTTGTTTCACTTCAAATTCACTTAGCACAAAGTCCTCAAGACTCATTCATGTTGTAGAATGTATGAAATTACTTCAAGTGAGGCTACATAGTATTCTTTCATGGATATATACCTCATTTTTATTAATCAGTTTGTGGGTTTCTTAAAGATTTTAGCTATTGTGAATAACCTTGAGATGGAAATACCTGTTTATAAATACCTGTTTGAGACCCCACCTTCCTTTTCCTTGGGTTTACCCAGAAGTAGACTTGCTGGATCATATGATACTTCAAGTTTTATTATTGTGGGGCACATCCTTAGAATTTTCCATAGACCAACTCTTTTTCTTTAGCTTTCTAACCAGTGGTACATATGGCTACTATCCATATTCTCACCAATACTTGTTACATTCTCTTTAATAGGTATATTTTTTTAAGTTGTAGAAGTCACATGTGCTTATTGTAGAGAACTGAACAATTTTGAAAGTATAAATCAAAATTGAAAATCCTCTTCAAGCCTCCTTGACTCCTTAAATTTTAACATTGACTCAGGTCTCAGATGAGGTTCATTGTTCTGTCATCCTTTCCAGAATACTGCTCTATGACATCTGTAGGTCCTCTTTAAGTCCGCTCCTTTAATGTGATGCCTTCCAGTGAGTACATCCTGCAGAATGAATGTTGATTAGTTTCAGGCACTGTACAGTTTATGCCTTGTAGCCTTTCTGATACCAATAGGCACTATAGTATTTTGCCCCATAGGCTGTAATTGTTCAAAATAGATATTGAAGTGAATAGAACTGTACAGTCAGCCAGGAACTTTTAAGGAGGTAATTGAGGCCTTTCTCCTGCTGGATTCCCTGTCAGAAGTTTTATCCAAGTCATACTCCAATTGTGTATTTCTAAATATCTGCTTTAAGGTAGATGCCAAGCCTATAAAGACTACTTCACTTTTTAATGTTGCTTTTGATGTTATATCAGAAAGTGTTTGTACCCATCAGCTCTGCTGATTTCTTAATGCTGTTTAGAAATTTTATGTGGGTTGGAAGCTATGAGATGATCCAGCAAGCAGCTTAATTTTATAGACGAGAAGCCTGATTTATCAAATAATTTTACCAGTGTTTGTCAAGAACAGCACTTAGTAGTCTGTTTTATTTTTCATAGCCTGGTTAATAGTCTTTCATTATTGGGCCTATACATTAAGGTGAAATAAAAGACTGCTTTGCAATTCTATTTAATTCAGGCTTTGCAACATATTTGGTCAAATATGATCATTTCATGCCAGTTTCCATGCAGTCATAATCATTGCACTTTTTAAACTTTAAAAGAGAGTTGTGAATTAGAAGTTTAGTGATTTTTTAACAGGTTCAAGTGTGATCATATGCTGTTTCAGTGTGAGCATGGATAATAGTCAGAAGCCTACCAGTGTAAGTAAGCATGGATAATAATAGTCAGAAGCTTATCAGTGTGAACATGGATGATAGTCAGAAGCCTAGGGATTACAAATTGAGGAAAATGCATTTAAAATGGCAATGAAAACAAAGCATGAGGATCAGAATTGCTGCTCTCAAGATAATCATAGGAATATTTTAAATAATAAATATACATTCAAAAGAAAAGGCAGTTGAGAGAAAATAAGTTCAGAGGAGATCATAGGTTTTACAAGTTTCATTCTTTGCAGATGAGTTGCGTCTTTTAGGAATCAGTAGTATATGGTGCACTCAAATATTTTAGTGTTTCAACAGCATTATTTGGTCATAATTATCATTTTGTGTCAGTCACTTATTTAAAGTGTACAATTCTGTAATTTGAGGTATGCTTGAAGAACTATACAACCACTGAATTTTTCTAAGTTGAGAATAGCTTTTAAAAAAAATAGTTTATTTTTGCTTTTGTTTTTATAGTTTGACCAAGACCCTCTATTCTTTCTTTACTTCATTTTCATGAGATTTTGTATGTCTCTTCATCCTCAATTGTTAATCCTAACTTTAGCCACATTTTCAGCCTTTTTACATTTTAACTTGTATTTCTCATACTGGTAATCCCTCATGTGGCATGCTAAATTCATTTGTTTGTTCATTCGTTCATTATTTGTCAAAGGTCTGCTGTGTTGTTGGTATTGAAGAATCTTCTACTTGGTGATCATGTAAACCAGTAACCACAACAAAGAACTGAATTACTTTCATGGAGATGATGTTCAGCGTGTTGTCGCGTCTTGGCTAGTTAATTGTCAACCTGACAGGAGCTGTTTGGGAAGAGGGCCTCTCAATTGTGAAAAATGCCTCCAGAAGATTGGCCTGCAGGCACTTCCTATAGTGCATATTCTTGATTGATAACTGATATGGGAGGGCCCAGCTCGTTTTGGACAGTCCCATCCCTAGGCTGGTCAAAGAAAGTAGGTTGTCCCCCTTCTGTCCCAGCTCTGAAGTGCTTGTAGAAAAACTCTAAGAGCCAGAGGTGATGGATGACTCTAAGGAAACAGTGTTCTTCAGATACAGCAGGTCTGATGCACATTTGAACTCACAGGGACTGGCAGGATGCACGAGACCTGCACAGGTTCAAGCCACATCATCCAGGCACTGAGAGAAGGTGGACACCAGGCCCCTTCCCTAGCTAAGAAAATGTCTGAAATTCATACCCGCTGACAAAAGGAAAATTAGTTTACTCCAGTGGAATCTCACTGGGTATATCAATCACATTTCAGGGCAGCCCCCTTGCCTAGGAGTAGTTGGCCAACAGAAAATAAACCCAATGGTATTTTTGTAGCCTCTTTTTTGTTTGTTTTATTTCCTTTTGGTATGCTTTGCCTTTTTTTTTTTTTTTTTTTTTTTTGGTCTTATTGGTCTTTTGCTTGTTTTGCTTCTCTCTCTCTCTCTCTCTCTCTCTCTCTCTCTCTCTCTCTCTCTCTCTCTCCCCCTCCCTCCCTCCCTCCCTCCCTCCCTCCCTCCCTCCCTCCCTCCCTCCCTCCCTCCCTCCCTTTCTTTCAAGAAGGGGTTAAGGATATGGGGAGGATCTAGGCAAACACAGGGTGGCATTTTCGACATATGCAATTTTTTTTTAATTTAAAATAATGATTAGTGCTCTGCCCCCAAAAGTAGGCTGAGTATGCTATGGGGGAGCAAGTAAGCAACACACCTCCATGGTCTCTGTACCACTCCCTGATCCAGGTTCCTGCCCTGTTTGAGTTGCTGCCCTGACTCCCTTTGTTGATGGACTATGCTATGGAGCTGCAAGCTGAAATAAATCCTTTCCTCCTCAGATTGCTTTTTGTCATGCATTTTATCACAGCAAAAGACACCCTAATTATGACATAGGAAACTAGAGCAGGTACACTTGAGTGCTGTACAAGGTTGTGTAGACGAAGTAATGCAAGTTGGATCTCAGATAATGGGAAAGAGTTGGCTTGGTATACTGGATAGAGAATCCAAGAAAAGGGATTACTCCCTACAAAATTTTTAAGATGTGTACCAACCTGTTACATCTAGAGGAAGATAAGCAGTTCCTTCAGTGGTATGTCTTTGAGGAGAAAAGAGAGAAAAGAATTTGGAAAAAAATATAGGGGAAAGGTATGATTTGAAAGGCTCATGATGTCATAAAAAGGACAGTATTATCCTAAAGGCATTGGTAGCCTTTGAAGGATGGTAGTGGATAAAGGAAGACGTGATGAAATTGATAAAGATATTAAGCAGAGCTTTATTATAGTCAGAATTTTGTAAGAGTCTTAAGGCTCAATTTGAAAAGCTAGGGAAATGGTGCAGAATGCCTAAAGATGATGTTATTGTTATTGTTCCTGTTAGTGGTGATAAATGGTGTCTGAATTGCATGGTAGTTGTGCCTGAGCGGATGTTGTGGGGTGGCAGGGTGGCAGAGTGTTGGATGATCCTGCCTGGCTGGTGGAGGGTCTTACTTTGGAGCACAAGGGGTGAAATTCAAAGGAGAGCTCACACTGGAACTTGTATTTGAAACCTGTGTGATAATCAGGTAAAATCTAGAGCTGGGGGAATGATTTGGACCAAGCATGGATTGATTATACGGTATCATTAATATTCAGGTGGTACTTGACAACCTAATAGATCATTCTCAGGAAGAATGAGAAAAGCAAATAATTGAGAACAAAATATTGGGGACTTGAACATGTTGGTGATGTAGGATGAAGAGCTGGCCACATCTGTAGTCACATCATATCATCTCCAACCTTCTGCATTGTCCTTGTTCTGTCAACACAGTGTCCTTCTGTAGACTCTGACTTCAGGTCTCCTCTTCAGCAGTATCTTTGATGTGCTGGTCAACTGTAATTGTGTTGTAGCTACGTGGGTGTGTGGGTTTACTCAGTTCTGTGGAATGAAGATTCAGAGGCATCCTAAGAATGAATCGAGTTTTTCATGGCTGCAGGGGGTTCAGCATTGAAGGACTGAAGCACTAACCTTTCCCCTAAGGCAGTTTTATTTCTCTCCAATACAGTTTAGCCAGTTAATTTCAGGTGCAGCTCAGCAGGAATGCCGCCACAGTCAACAAACTTTTTTTTTTCTTAAGATAGCTAGCTGCCAAATATGCTTTCTTGTGTTATCAACACATGTCACTGTATTTTAAGCATTCTTAATTTTTTCCAGTTCATATTTTGTCTTCAAATTTTTCATACTTTTATCTATTAAATATATCAGTGTTCTAAGCACCTTTTCATATGATGAAAGTTTTGTTCAAAAAACAAAACGTTTGAAACTACTCATTTATGAAAATGCAGCGTTCACCGTTTCAATACATATTTTTGAATGTAAATCTCATCATAAATTTTAGGTTACATCTGTAATATTTTATCATCGTGTTTACAAAAATTGTTACATTGATTGATTCATTTGTGTGTGTGTGTGTGTGTGTATGTGTATGTGTGTGTGTGTTGTGAATTTGTTTAAGTGCACAAGCACATATACCACAGTGCACAGGTAGAGAGGTGAGAAGACAACTTAATGGGAGTCATGGAATCTCAGATGGTGTGTGGTAGTCCGGCTCCCACCTTTCGAAGTGTTCTTAGGTGGAGGAGACAGTGATAAGAAATATTAGATAGAAAGAGAGACTTAGATGATGAGAAAAAAGAGATAAACACAGGATACCTTCATGACGGCCTGGATCAATAACAAGCAGCCTCTTTTTTTTTTTTTTTAATTCTAAGGAGCTTTTTATAATATTCCAAGGGGAGAGGCAAAAGACCTCCCCCTTGCAAGATCAAAGCACACTGTACAGCCAAGTGTAGACCCATCCAAACACCTGGTAACCATGCCTGTGGTCACATCATTCCATTATGCAGCCCTGATGGGTAAAGCAAGCCCAGATTCTGGGACCCTGAGTAAGTTCTAACTAGGAAGCCTCTGTGGGCTCCCCAAGAGTGGAAGGAGATTCATCTCAGGTACAAGTTTGGAGGTACAGCTCCCTTACCTGCAGATCCAACTTCTTGGTGCTATATTTGTAATTTTAGTTCTCCTATTTTCATGTGTCTTTGATTTCTAATGTTTCCATTTTCTTCACATTTCTCGCTTATGCAAATAAAGTTTGAGCTCAGTGTACCTTTTTGAAGAACAGTGATTATTGTAGGCAGAACTATTGGGAAATCCTGTATAGTTACTTTTTTTTGTGTGAAACTCAGATAATTTTTGTGCATATCAGTTTTTGTTTTTCTGACCTGAGCAAATTCACTTCTCATTAGGCAACCTGGTGGTTCCCCACTTGTCATACTTGGTGTGGGCACTCTGTTATCATAGCAGACTGTAGCCGAGCCATACTAGGACTCAATCAACCCTCATGCTCCTAAACGCCTGGATATTTTTTCTTAATATTTCTAAAACAGGCTACCTGTGGATTAAATTATTATTATCGATAATAATTAAACATGTAAAAATGTGTAGCACAACTTTTTTTCCCTAGCTAATGTATCTATGTATTTCTCATTCACTCATTTTGCTCATTCAGCCAGTATTTGCTTTGGCACTAGTCTGTTCATTTATAACAGTGAACCAGACAGGCACAAAGATTACTTCTATTGTGAAGCCTATGTGCAAGATGATATGCTTGTGTAGCATCTAGAAAGATGATATGTATACTGTATATTGATATGTGATGGGAATAACAATTAAAGGATAAAAGGAAGACAAATTATCAGAAGGGAGAGTAGGAGTGTTAGGTAGATTGTATGGGATAGTGTCTTTGATCTCTTTTTTTCTAAAGACAGTGAGTGCCCTTATTTCTCCATCTGACCTACTGTATTTTCTTATTGGGCATGCTTCACTAGCTTTCCCTTTAGCTCCTTCATGGGCTTCTTGATCTGATGGACAATTTTTATTAGCTCTGTATTGCTCATTCATTTTTTATTGAAGGAGAAATATATCATAACGACAAGGAATTGATACTGTATCAAAATATACAGCTGGAAATGATGGAAAGGTCAAGCTCTTCATATTTAATAGGACGTTGGTAGAATTCTTTCAAAGCTAAATATTTAGTTCTTATCTCATCTATTTTTTATTTGCTCAGACATGATTTGAAAATGAAAACCGAAAGACTGTATGTAGTTGCCAGTATCAGGTGTTATTAATTGTCATTTGGGGATTTTGAATGATCACAATCCTGCCTTTGAGTTTCAGGATGGAAGTACCACCTCAATTGAGTTCCTGTGCAGGAAGATGACCCTGAACTAGAGTGACCTTGGTAGGACAGTGTCATCAGCTGACTATAATCACATCGTTTGCCTTTCTTACAAGAGCTTTGCATGCCACACTGAACAGATATGTAGTAAAATGTCTGAGTTTTAGCATCATTGTTTATGCCCATCAACAAATCAGATGGGTTGAGCACACAACCAGCAGTTCAGTGTGTTGCCTGAGTGTTTTGAGATTCCAGCACACTCTACAGGAGACTGAAATCCGAAACAGCTTAGGATGTGAAGTTTCCACTTACTCTTCACTTATTTGGGTTTTTTCCCCAAAGCAACTTTGTCCGAAGAAGTGTTCAATTTTCTGCAGTGATGACATGAAAGCTGGGCTCTGGCTGTTTCTTTTATTTTGAACTTTGAAGAAAAATAACCTGCACCAGATACTACACCCAGATTAGTTCTAGCAGTTCTAGTTCTTGTTCTTGCCCCTTAGGGGAGGTTGTAAACTATAATTTCATCACATGAAAATATAATGATGCTTGAGCTCTAACCAAAGTTTGAATTTGTTTTTTTTTTTCATGGGGATTTGACATTTTCGCTATTGTTAGACTCACTTCTTTGTATTCTTGCCCCATATTTGTCCCCCAGGGGAAATTGTCTACTTTATCTACTGGAAAGCAGGAATGCCTTCTGTCATGGACAAACCACTTATATGTTTAAATAAATAAATAAATCCAACTATAGTATAGTAGCCAAATAACTGGGAACTGGACCATGTGGCAACATTTAAATTCATGACACCCAGGTCCTCAGTTCATTCCAAGAACAAAAAGTTAAATATCATGTATACAAAGTGAATGATTGCCTTTCCCCCTCCCGTCCTCTGTGGCCCTTGCTGCTGGATCTTTTAAAGATCTTAAAAGACATCCTAAAAGTAGATAACGTGCTTGTTTCAATATTTGTGGCTTCCTTGCTTATGGTTTTTTATTTGGGAAATAATAATAATAATAATAATAATAATAATAACAATAACTGGCTATTATCACACTAGTAACATACTACCATTTTCCTTTATTCTCTGTTTATATAAAATCGGATGACTGAATGGAAAAAAAGATGAAGATCTAGTACATTATCACACCATTTTTAGCTCTTTTGATTTCACTTGTTTAAATATATGTATAGGTAGTCCTCAGCAACCTGCATCTTTACTTTTGTTTTTAGCCCTGAGAGATTGTATAAAAATTTAGTTCTATTACTAAGTTTCTGATATGAAATTATTAACAATCCTATTTAACCTTTCTTTAGGGGAAGTGAATTCTTCAAATAATGGACCTAAATACATTGGAGAGTTCACTGGATTATAAACAGTGACAGTGGAGTTTCTGGGATTGAATGAATATAGGTCTGAGAATTAGTTTATGTAATTTTAAAGGTCCTCCGCTATGGCCATAAAACAGAGATAAATAGGACAAAGCAGTAGTAGATTTTATAATCCTGAAAGTGTACTGTGAGCCTGTTACAGATAATCAGCACTTGAATTTTTCCCATTCAGAACACTGATGTTCTCCTCCTGTGTTATTTTGGACCAAAGCATCACAAGATCTAGATTTGAGTCTTCAAATGCTTCTTGTAAAGCGTTCTTTTTGAGCTCTTTGGTGCATTCACAAATAGCTACACCTGGGATAGATATTTCCATCTGGAAATATCTAGCTACTAAATTAGAAAATATTGCTAAAATTAAATGTATTCTAAAAATGAGAAAATGCTTGTTTTCATCCTAGTGCCTCTTCTCTCCGTCCTCATTTGTTGTAAAATTCAAAAGAGGAAAATGCTGTGAACAGTCATCACTTATAGCTGCAGTCAGCTGTGGGCCTGATGTTTGTCTCCTTTCTACAAATGACACAGGAGAATGAATCACATATGGGCAAGGATAGATTTGTCAAGGCAAGAGTGGCAATGATGCTTTATTGTTCTGGTTGTGGACCTCGACATTTCTTCATTCATTTTCAATATCTAGTGTCTCCGATCTGAAATTAATTCTTGTAATCCTTACCCAGCAGGCATAACGTTCAGAGCCTGAGATAATCCAGCTACAAATCTATAAGCCATAGGCCATCTTACTCCCTGCATCACTAGTATGTACATTATTATAAATGGGAATGGGTTTGGGGGAAAGTACACTGAGAAGAATAGCTGAGGAAGTCTGTCATATCTGTGTGGTTAATGACCATGCTGAGTCTTCGTCATGAAAGCTCTCAAACCATTGAATATCTTCTGCTTCTAGATTCCCTTTCAATCCATGGTTCCCACACAGAAAGAGGCTGATTGTCATACCCTTGCATGTTGCTTTACTAAAATGCTTTTTGAGTGGATTTCCAAATCAGATGAACATCATATTTTGAGCAAACATGATGAAATATAAAATATCATTTAAAACAGTACATAAGTGTTTTATTAAGCAAATAAAAACAGACAAGGTTTGTGCATTATTTTAATTAAATATTAAAATGATAATATGTACGTTCTAATTTGTAATCAAAATCTACATTTTATGTGGCTACATAAGTACAGAGTAAAATTTAATAGCTTAAAAATGTATTTGGTGACCCCTAGCTGTACATTATATAAAAATAATGTTCTTTCAAAAAGGAGAGCTGTTGTATTTTAACTTAGGGAGGTCTATAAAGCAATGCAGGTGTCTTAGTGAGTATTATGGGTGTCACTGAGGCAAAACTATCCCAGCCTCAACTGAGAGGCATTTTAGAATGTGAGTTTTCAGACATGTTAAAGGAGAACCAACTTGGTTCAGTATATATGCTTCTCCCTTGAATCAAAAGGGGAGAGTCTGGAAGTCTTCATAGTTTTTTAGGCAAAAATGTATATAATGTGGGCTAAAATGTATATAATGTAAAATGGAAGAAAACAACATTATTTGTGAGAATGTGAAGCACAGAAAAGGAAAGGCACTTGCATCTGAAGAGCATTTCCTTCTTAATTTTAGCAGTTATTCCTTGATTCTTAACCCATGCTAGATAGCATTTCAGACAAGAGGGATAAGCAGTGAGTGAACGGGGAAGGTTTATGTTTACAGAGCTCACATTTGTTTTTGTAGACTGTGGTAGACACACAGTGAGTAAGCAGATTGGTTTGTGGGAAGAACAAATGAGAAACATGAGTCAAAGTATACTTTGAAGGATTTGCTTGTTAGTTTTTCATCAGGATGCCAAAATGTTTGAGGAAAACAGCTTTAAGAAAAAAAATATATACATTGATGGGTGATTTCAGAAGTTACAGGGACCATCATTGTCCAGCTAGTCATGGTCTCTGACCTGCTCTTTAGGTTATGGTGTGCTTGTCTTTGTCCTGCATACTAGATGTAGCTCCATTAGTGTGGCCTGCTGCCTCCACTTCCTTGCTTTGCCCTGACTTGCCCTCCCTGTAGAGTCGTCTTCACATGCCTCTCATTTTTACTAATTTTCTCCTATTTCATTTCTTTCTCATCCCACACAGTTTAGATGATCCATTTGTTGAGTAACTCAATTTAGACTTCTTTTCATTTAATTACAATAGAAAATGATATTTGGTTATTTCATTTTCTATTGTAAATATAAAATGTCATGAGAAGCATTTGCTGTAGGATAATGTTTTTGTACACTGGTTTAATAAAACGCTGATTGGCCAGTAGCCAGGTAGAAAGTATAAACAGGATAAGCAGACAAGGAGAATTCTGGGAAGAGAAGGGCTGCATCAGGAACCGCCAGCCTGCTGTTCAGGGAGCAGCATGTAATGGCATACAAGTAAAGCCACAGAACACATGGCAACATGTAGATTAACAGAAATGGGCTGAGTTTAAGTGTAAGACCTAGTCACTGGTAGGCCTGAGCTAATGGCCGAACAGTTTTAATTAATATAAGCCTTTGTGTGTTTACTTGGGTCTGAGCAGCTGTGGACCGGGTGGGACACAGGAAAACTTTCAGCTACAAGCATTGGAAGAGAGATGGTTGTTTTCTGATGTGAAACATAAAAATGTTTTTTTTTCATTTTGTAAAAAAGCAATAAATTGCCTACTATATCTTAAAAAGAAGCAAAGTATACTTTGAAAACTTATTATAGTAGAACTACTAATACTTAAATCAGATTTTATTTTACTTTTATATCCATTCTTTAATATATCCTTTTTTCATAATTCAGCTAAATGTTTTGTTAATATTTGTGTGGTGGTTATTTTGAGCTTATTAAAAGAGTGATTCCATGGAAGAATGCATCCCTTTTCCCATGAAGTTGTCTATCCAAATAAGAGCAATAATTTTCTTTTTTTTATAATTTATTCTTATTTTATGTGCATTGGTATTTTGTCTACATGTTTGAGGTGAGGGTGTCAGATCTTGGAATTACAGACAGTTGTTAGCCGACATGTGGGTGCTAGGAGTTGAACCTGGGTCCTCTAGGAGGAGCAGACAATGTTCTTTACCTCTGAGCCATCTCTCCAGCCCCAATAGCAATAATTTTCTACAAGTATATAAGTTTGTAGTTCCTTGCTCTGTTAAGGACTTCCATTTTCCAAGTGCATTGATGATTTTCTTCTTGACTCCCAGATGGCTATCAACATGTAAAGCATAAGAGATTACACTGTTGCCATATCCATTAGAGGGCTCTGAGGGAATAAAAGAACTGCCTCCTTGGATCTTTTTCCACATCTCATTAGCCTCAGCTGTAAAACTTGGTCTAAGTATAGCCTAAGGAAGGGGAGTGGGTAGACTCTCCTTCAGGGCTCTTGTCCTATCTAGAAGAAAGTCATATTTTTTTTAGAGAAGAAGACATGGTAAAACAGGAATTTGTGTAGGTAGGCAGTTTTCCACTTGTGTTTGTGGTCTTTATTGTACATGAAATATTCTTTGTTCAATCAGACAAGTCATCTCCATCAAGGTCGATGAGTGGTGCTGTGCAGTTGAGCATCCCAGAGTACCCCTTTGTTGCATCAGGTTCTTCTCTAAGATGGAAATAACAATGGCCTGTGCTACAGTGGGGTTTCCCTCTTACTTGAAAGACTGACTGTCCTTCAAAGCTCATATGATGATGTTCTTGGCATACCACATTCTTATGTGGTTAGGCTCTTTCCAACTCATGCCACCAAGAGGAATTGGAGGTGGCTGTGGCTAATCTTTGATATAAAGTGATAACCATTGTTGTCACTGAAGCCTGTGAATGGTAGAAGAGACAAAAGAGGAATGCCATCTAACTATTGTTTTGTCAGGAAGGCTCTAAAATGGAACCACATTACATTGTTGTTTATGTCCCACTGGCCAAACTACTAGCCATACCTAGCTTCAGGGCTGAGCCACATATGCACTTGGGATTGCAAGATGTTCAGTCAACAGTCAAAGGAAAATAATTACTGGTCACAAGTAACAGTCTCTGCTCCCCTTTCCCAGTTTAATCACCTGAACATTATGTTACTAGACAGATGATCAATTCCTTAATATTTGATATTCATTTACCTCCACTTGTCTTTTGAAAGCCATACCATTAACAAGAGAATACTGTCCAATGTTTAGAGACTCAGTATGACTGATGTTATTGACTTATTGAAATGTGGCTAATGTAACTGATTAATAGGATTTTAAATTTTGCTTAGTTTAATTTAAAACATTTGTTTGAGTTGGAAAGTTATTATTTCTGGATCAACTTTAGCATGTGACTGATTTTTAAACTAAATTTCATGGAATTTACAAACAGATGAGTACTTCTGATGCACATTTAATATCTGAATCTAGTTCTGCTTTAAATATAAAGTGAAAATTGGTTTTAAAAGTTCACTATAAAAATATATAAACTCACGCCAGGCGGTGGTGGCGCACACCTTTAATCCCAGCACTTGGGAGGCAGAGGCAGGCGGATTTCTGTGAGTTCGAGGCCAGCCTGGGCTACCAAGTGAGTTCCAGGAAAAGGCGCAAAGCTACATAGAGAAACCCTGTCTCAAAAAACCAAATATATATATACTCACACCAGGCGGTGGTGGCGCACGCCTTTAATCCCAGCACTCAGGAGGCAGAGGCAGGCGGATCTCTGTGAGTTTGAGGCCAGCCTGGTCTCCAAAGAGAGTTCCAGGAAAGGCGCAAAGCTACACAGAGAAACCCTGTCTCAAAAAACCAAAATAAATAAATAAACAAACTAACTCACAATTTTTAATCTGCAGCTACACTGCATGTTTTGATTATTATAGGTTAAAGATAATACACACTAATAAAATTAATTTTACTTCATTCATTTTCTGCTGTTCCTACTGAAAATTTAAAATTATATGTGGAGTTCACTTTATATTTCCCCTTGTGAAAGCTTCATTGTTTTTTAGCAGTGGACTTGGCTTCTTAGCACCTTTCATTTCTGAGGCAGCAACAGTTTTGAAGATGAATGGAACTGCCTTTTATGTTCTTGTCATATACTGTTTTTACCCTTAGCTTTCTGTGTCAAGAGCCTTTTCTCTCCCCTCGTCATGATACTCAGACTTCTCCTTAACCTTCGCTAGCTTAAAGGAGAGTTGTAGATAATTACTATTTGAAAGATGATCATATTGTTTAATATTCATGTTATATATCTCAGTGAATATGTGTCTTTGATGATAAATTTATGTTAGACTTTCTGACATTAACTTCCACTTCTACCATGTATACTTTCTTAGATACTGGTTCATTCTAAGATAGATTAACAGAAACACAATCTTTTCCTTGAAGCTGTATGGAATGTTTTGTGTTTAGAACTTACAAAGTATTTAATTTTTATTGTTTTGGTGTCTGTGATGAGGGATCCAAGGGAAAGAAGTATGAATTTTATTCTTTATAGTACAAATTCACATCCAAGTTGACATTATTGCACAAATTATAGAGTGGTTATAAGTTCATAACTTTTGTGATAGTTCATGGAGTTTCTACCATTTCTGTTACTAGGCACTAATTGGATTTTGGGTCCATGTTCCCTTTTGGGCTTCTTGTTTCCTTTATGAAGGAACCGGTAGTAGTTACTTACTCGAATTCTTGCAGTGCTCCAGGACTAGAGGATTGTAAAAGCAGTTTGGAGGCTGAGGGCCCGCAGTATTGTAGAGGCTTGTTTTTGTAGCTCCCCTCCCCTTTTTGGTGAAAGGAGAATGGTAGTGTTTACCACTTCACTATGAGCCAGTGGGGAAGACATGGTATTAATTTCACTAAGGAGAGCAGCATCAATTTTTGGAGTTTAAAATAGAGGCAAGTAAATATTAAAATAATTTAGAAAATATCACATATGCATCTCTCATGTTCTAGGATTTATAATTCAAGAAACAAAAGTGCAAAAAAGGTCTAGTAGAAAATAAAATAAGAAGCTTTAGACTTTTGTGACAATTTTACCCTCATATTTTGTTGGGCAGAAAAATATATATCTCTTCTTCCAGTGTAGAGTTCATCTTTAAGTGCTGTTGACTTAGCTTTCTAACATTAGAAAGCTATGTCTGAAAGGTAGGGACAGCTTCTTTAGGACCACCCACACAGCTATGGATACATTATGGTGGTTAATACAAAATTAATATACACTAGGAAGCATGCTTGATGTGAATCAGTTATCCTGGGGATAATCACCTAAAGATTGATCTGGGTTTAGTTCACAGGAATATAAAAATATAAAATTCACTACTTTATTTTTCTCTGTTTATATGTCATTTTTCTAAAGTTGAAAAATGAAGCAGTCGTGGCACACGCCTTTAATCCCAGCACTTGTGTGGCAGAGGCAGGCAGATCTACAGCCTGGTCTACAGAGTGAGTTCCAGGATAGCCAGGACTACACAGAGAAACCTGTCTCAAAACACAAAAGAAACAAACAATAAAATAAAGTTTAAAAATGGTTTATTATGCATGTTCTTTTTTCTTCCATCCCTCTGAAGTGGTTCTGTCAGAGGTAAATTGATTCTAGATTCCCCTCCCCCCCGCTTTTTTGTTTTTCGAGACAGGGTTTTTCTGTGTTGCTTTGTGCCTTTCCTGGAACTCACTTGGTAGCCCAGGCTGGCCTCAATCTCACAGAGATCCGCCTGGCTCTTCCTCCTGAGTACTGGGATTAAAGGCGTGCGCCGCCACCGCCCGGCTAGATCCCTTTTTAAGCTCATGCAAGTGCTGAACTTTGTGATTGCTAGTGTCATTCTTGGGACACTTAGAGCAGTGGTGTTTCTATTTGACGGGACCTCCTTCATTTTTAGTGGAAAGATTAGGTGAAATATCTAATGAATCTGTCATCTGTGATCATTTTTGAAGAACTCCCCCCTCCCTCCATGATATGTCTATTCTCTAAACATTAAGAGTACTTTCTTTCTAATCTAATAGCTTGTAAATCTCTCTGAACTGTCATACATGGAGCCCTCTGTTCTTTTTATTCCATTGTAGAATTCTATAAAAATGAACCAAGTACCTCGGGGTAGCATCTCTTTTGTCCTCTTGTGGCCCCTACCTTCTTTTTCTTCTTCTTTCTAGAGAGGGACTGGAAGAGCTGTGTAAGTGAGTGGAGAGCTCTGGAGAGGCCTGGCAGTGCCTTTTCTGTGCTCCCTCCCCACGATGCAGAACTGCTCCACTGTGCTCTCTGTGTTGAAGCAATTGAGGTAGCTGCTCTGTTCTGAGGTGTCACTGTGCCCTGTGCTGCTCTACCAGGACACTGCCTAAAATAGAACTAATGGCAGAGTTAGGTCAAGCTGCCAAGCTTCCTGAACAGCTGGGATTTGTGTCTATTGCCAGTCAAGACTTGGCACTGAAAATGCTCTGTCCTAAATTTTAGTTTAGAAGAAAGCCTCTATACCATCCTCTGAGGCCCAGGGCAGTTCAATCCAGACCCTGCACCTGCCCACACAGCTGGCTCCTGGTTTTATGTGTTCACATTTTCTAGTGTGTTTGTTGACAGCGTAGCCTTGTTTGTGTAACTGCATGCCTAAATGTGGGGTGATGTGTATGTACATGGATATCTATCTGTGTAATTGAATGCATTCACATTCCCCTATTCAGAGGTGGTATTTGGAATCATAAACAAATTTGTATCTATTGAATGTGTATATATGTGTACATATAAATGATATGTACAGCTCTTAGAGCTTTGCTAAATTGGATGCAGCATGATGCTGACACACTGACTCTTATGAAATTGGTTTTCATTAAAGTCTGCAGGTTGTTCTTGTACTGGCAATGGCTTTGATTAAGCACTGTATTAGGGTCATATCCTGGAATAACAGCATTTTGAAATCCCTGGCTGTTTGTGAAAGAATTGTGATTAAAGTTCTGGCTGTTTTCCCGTGATTACTGATGTCTGCTGAGGCTCGAGTTTCCTGGTTGTTATTGGGATTGAGTTGTGTGGCAGCCCCTTGTGCTTTCTTGCCAATATCAGTGGCGTTCTCCAGGGGGAAGTGATTTTGCATTGAAATGTGAGAACTAAAAGCTGTAACAAAATTAACACGAGGTCCAGGGTTTCTGATGTGGCTACAGAACTAGAATGGGAATGGTTCCTGAAGCCTAATTCTTCTGTGATTGAATTTCAGACCAAACAAAGCTGCCATGATGAGAAGGGAGAGAAATTCATCTCAGAGAGATTATGGATGAACAGGCTGAGGAATTCGATATATCAGGGCAAAGTCTAGGGAATCATCCATTTCACTTTCAGCTGGACTTTATTCCTGAGAGGCGAGGTCTGTGCCTTGGCAGTGAACATCTGGGGAAACCCTGGTGTTAGGATGGTCCCTTTTCCTGCATTTTCTGTGTGTAAAAAAGGAGGTGTGTGTGTGTGTGTGTGTGTGTGTGTGTGTGTGTGTGTGTGTGTGTGTGTGTTAGAGGGTTTGTTCTGTAGGTTTTGAGAACTATTATAGAATTATGACTACCTAAAAAAAAGGCTGAATATTCACAGCTACTCCATTTAATGATAGTATATTCCACATTGAATACAATTGCCAGTTTCTAAATAATCTTTTTACTATGTAGTTTTTCTCAGTTGCTACCGAATTAAGACAACATAATTTTGTTATCTAACTTGGTAATCCTTTATATTTAGCATTTTTTTTGGCAATGATTATTTCTTTTCTATTGTTATGTGTTATAAAGTCCTTCTTGGTGTGGAACCACATGTTGGTGTTTGTTATCTCTCATTGTACCATGTACAAAGTAGATTTGTAATGTCTATCTGGAATGATGTAGAATATACTTTTGTGCTTTGCAAAAGATAATTTTAAAACTCAACTGCAGTACTATGCAAATCTTGAAATAATTGCAGTTCTTTTACTTTGAGAGAGTTTCGAATTAAACAATTGCATTCCTAATGCTTTCTGCCTGCTCCAGTTCCATGTTTTACTTATATCTGAGATTATTTTCAAGATGAACATTGGGCTTCTGGTCTTACCTCTGCATTTTGTCCACACATCATTAGATTTGCTGTATGAAAAAAAGCTGAAAAATAGTAAGTGACTACATATGTGTGGACTTTAGGAATTGATTTGGTAGCTCTCAAGCAGGCATTCTCTGAGTCTTCACAGTTGTCAGAAACTATGTTAGACACTTCAGATACAGAAATAATCAAAACTAGCTCCTGCCATCTTCCTATTTCTACTTTATTTTGAATTTTTACTGAGGCAGAATTTACAAATGCTGATCTTTACCATCTTATAGCGTTGTGTAGCCATCACCACTGTTTAATTCTAGACTAGTTGTTCCTTCTAAAAGACACACCCCTACCCTTTAATAATAGTGACTTCCTGTCCCTCCTTCCCCAGCCACAGGAGCACCAAATCCATTTTCTATCTCCATGGATTTGCCTAATGTGAACATTAAGTTTAAATGAGATCATACACTATGTGGACTCTGTGTCGATTTTTTTTTTTTTTTACCACTTACCATAATGTTTTAAAGATTTGTCCCCACAGTAATGTGAATCAAACTTTAGTTCTTTTTTGTGAGGTAAGTGTGACTGTTGAAGGAGGAAGCAGGCAGAGAGGAGTATGTTTGAATTTGTTTTTAATGTAGGAAATTATATTAGTAGATGTTGAATTCCAGTGCAAGTTCTAAGTAGACACTTGGACATGTTGATTTGGGGTTCAGGAAGGAGGTCTGGACTGGTAATTTAAATAGCAAAGTCATTATCATATAGATGATATTTAAACTCACCAAGGATAAACGAAGTCTTCTATAGAGCATAGATGGAGCAGGGAAAGGGTTAAAAGGTTGAGCCTGGAGCACTTAAAATGGAAAGGGCTAGAAAAATGAGTGGGTTATAAGAGCCTTGGAAAGGGTTTGCACCTTAGGGATGCTGAAAGAGTGTAAGGTCCTGGAAGCTAACCAAGGAAAGCATTTCAAGGAGGGAATAGTTAATTGTGTCAATTAATGCTGCTAAGTTCGGTGAATGAGATGATGAGTGATAATTGCTCATTGCTCTACTACCGTCCTGAAGTTGAAGGTGCCAGAGCTGGGCATATTTCTTGTAATCCCTATGCTTTTTAATTGCTTACATCTTTAACAGAGTCAGTTCTATTGTCTTTCAGCTCATCAGCCTTTTGTTTAATTCTTGCCAGTTGCCACAAACAACCCGAAACTGCCTACTTATATTTTTGCTTTTTGCCACTATAACAAAATACCTAAGATTATTAACTTACAAAGAAGAAAAGTTTTTTTTCCCTCATTCTTTTAGCGATTCAAATATATGATTAGGTGGGCCCAATGCTTTTACCTCTTCAGATAGGAATGTTATATGTTAACATTAGGGAACATGTCATAAAACAAACTGATCACTTCATGTCCAAGGAGAGAGGGAGAGAGAGGGGGGGAGGAGGGGGAGGGGGAGAGGTACTTAGTGTCTCAAGTCCCCTCTGAAAACATGTCTCCAGTTATCTGTGGATATCTCACTAGCTCCCACCTTTTCAAGGTTCTCTTTTCTTCTACTTGCACCACTCTGTGACGCAAGTTTTTTATAGTGGGCCAGATACAGCTCAGTGTTGGTGTATCATACCCTGTGGGAGGCGATGGATTTGACCCATGGAACTATGGCATAAACAATATAAAGTATCCAAATATCTGAGCTATAGTACCACTCACCCAACATTTTCACACTCCTTGTCCATCCACAGTGTTGCTCTGCGTCTGTCCTTCATCCTGTACCTGAACATCTTGCCTCATCACTATTGATCCTTTTATTCTGAACATCATCGTTGAATAGTCCTTTAAAATTTATAAACAACTGGAACTGACCCCATTTCACCCATGAGACTCTGTTTCCACTTTTCCTACTTTAAATGCATTAATTAGGCTTCTGCTGTACAGGGCTGGTCTTTTTTTTTTTTAAATGTATGAATTTTAAGTGCTCTATAAGTTGAAAAAATGACAACACATGTGTCAGACAGGCTGATCAAATGATAAAGAAAATTGGACCTCACACTTTGGGGCAGCTAGTGAAGTAAGGGCGTACTGCAGCTTTCTGAAATTGATAGAACTGGAGCAACTAATAAATCAGGTTTTGAAACGTTGAAACACAGCTTCTTTCAATTCATGTAGTATTTGGATTTTAAACAAGATAGTACTGGGAGTCCAAATAGCCTAGGCCTCATAAAAGGGACATTGTACCTAAACAATGTCAGCATAGTAGAATTTAAATTCATCTCCTGGCATTGAACTTAGAAATTTAGTAAGTAAATTATTATTATGTGCTCAAAGGAGCTCCCAGATCACATGCAGTTGCTTGAGTGACCAGTGACAATGGACTGGCATGAGCCTTTTTCATCACACTAATACTTCTCCTCTGTCAGAAGATCAGACACCAATCATTTTGTAAACTCCTCCTAAGAGGCATCAGCAGTACAAATTCGGCTGATTGCATTCAACATATTAATATCAGTGTTCCATGCTACTACTCCTTTCTGGTTCACAGGCTGACATAAAATGAACCATCACATACAACTTGAGTATAAAAAGAGATTTCTCTAAAACAAAAGCAAATAGCATGGTTTTGATAATTGCATTTACTATCTGTCAAATGTGGATTGGAGCAACTGAAGATTGATCCCCACCCCCTCACCAAGACAACGTTTCTCTGTGTAGCCCCAGTTGTGCTGAAATTCATTCTGTTTAGTTCAGGCTGGCCTTGAACTTAGATATCCACCAGGCTTTGCCTCCCAAGCGCTCGGATTAAAGATGTGCGCTGCCACTGCCCTGCATGAAAATCTATTTTATTAAGTCATTTTAAACTACTGTTTACTGGATTTTTGAGATTATAAAAGGATTTTTCTTAAAATTTTTAAGATTTACTTTTTATTATTTTTATTTATGAATATCTATCTGTTTCGTATTCTCTCTCTCTCTTCTCTCCCCCCCCCCCCCAAGAGAGTGTTGTGTTTCCTGGAACTGGAGTTAAGTGCTTGTGATTTGCCCTGCATAGGTACTAGGAACAGAATTTGCATCCTCTACAAGGATAGTTAAGTGATCTTAATTGCGGAGCCATCTCTTCAGATCCCAGTTTTTCTTAGGGAAAATTAAGAAAATAAACAGTAAAAAAAAAATTGTTTCTTAAAGATACAATGTGCTTGCACTTGAAGATGTTCAGAATCTCATGCTAGAATTTCCTGGGAGTTTTTCACTGATCCATGGGTTTTAGTTTGATCTATACACATTTATCTAAGTTTGGGACTGACTTTGGTGATGAGTTGAGAATATTATGGAAGAACTTTCCCTTGAGACAACTGGGGGATGATTTCAATGAGAATCATCTCAGTTCCTGAGAAGTTCAAAGAATATATAATACACACACACACACACACACACACACACACACACACACACATGCATACATATATATGTATATACACATATATATGTTGTGGAATGTCTTTCTGTATGATGTGAATGTATGCTGTTCCCATTGGGTAGTAAATAAAGCTGTTTTGGCCTATGGCAAGAAAGCTTTCAGCCAGGCAGGATATCCAAGTAGAGAGACAGAGGGAAGAAGGGCGGAGGGAAAGAGACGCTAGCTAGCTGCCGCCGCCAAAGGATCAGCAAGATGCCTGTAGACTGGTAATGCCACGGCCACGTGGCAACTTGCAGATGAATAGAAATGAGTTAAGTTATAAGAGTTAGCTAGAAGAGGCCTGCCATAGACCGTACAATTGGTAATTAATATAAGCGTCTAAATGATTATTTTATTAGCAGCTGCGGGACCTCAGGGCCAGGCAGGACACAGGAAAACTTCTGGCTACATATATTTTGAACACATAGAAATTTATACTTTTTCTTGAAGTTGGAGATAAATAGAGCTTTAAAAGATTTTCATGATCCCTGACTAAGGAGAAAGTAGAATAGTCAGCTGCTCCCCAAAACACTGAAAATGAAGATGAAATAGAATATTAAAATGTGAGACATATGACCCTAGCTGGGCCAAGCAATGATTTGTTCTGTGCCCAGAAGTTAAAACTTTCTCCATTTATGATAAATTATTACTAGCTGGTTCCAGTTGCAAAGCTTTGTCTTTAGCATGCTGCTTATTTGGGGAGCTTCTGTGGACATATGTTAAATGAGGTGAATCCCTTACTTAGGATTCTCTGAGACTATCTCCAGTCACCCCCAAGCAACTCTTGATACACCTAATGCTTCAGAATACAGACACTTAGTGTCACTCTAGCATGGCCTTCTGCTTTGCCCAAGTCATAGCTCAGTGGGTATATGTTGTTGACCAGCTTTAAAGTAGGATATTTACCTGAAGGGTGTTACTTTCATGGGAGCACAGTTGATATTGTGCATAATAGTGATCTGTATCTCTATAGGGTCATACAGACTCTCCAGAGTGGGCTCAGTGGCTTCATTTAAGTACTTGTGATTAGGAGAACATTTTACTTTAGGCCCACATAGTTAAATTTTCTTACTATCCTTCAGTTGTTGAATATTTTTTAAAAAATAAGTATAGTATTTAAATATGTAATGTTACAACTTGTATGTATTTTTTATTAAAGACTTGTGATTTGGGCGAAATTAATAGCTATTATCTGTATAAACATCACTGTGCCTTTCTATCAGCTTTATTTGCTTACATTGGGAATCATCCAAAGATACGGAAGTTATGGTAGTAGTGTGAGTGCATATGTATGTGTGTGCTTTCCCATGCATGTATGTGGGTACACATGAGCCTACTCATGTACATGCATAGATGTGTGTATAAAACCTCTACATACTCATCTACGTTTAATTGTTATACAATTACCAAAATGTTATTTTTACTCCATTTCCTATTGTATTTTCCTTTAATTTTTTTCTAACCATTTCAAGTCAATTGCCACATGTTATGGCATTTTATTCTTATATGTCTAAATTCACATTTTTAAAAATAAGGCCACTTTTTTTGATAACTTCATTTTTAATCACTGTTTAGTATTATCCCAAACCCCATGGAAGTTTTGTGAAATTACACCTTTTGACTTCATTTAGGATTTACTGATTAAAAAGGTGCGGTAGAAAATGAATTTTATTAGTGGAATTTGAATATTAAATACAGAACTCTTATCAATTTCCTTGTGGCATGTTTTATATTTAAACTAAATTATTCTTGATCTTGATAGTTTCAGTTTTGTAACTATGACATAATTCACTTACCATGGACATCTTGTCTGTTAGAAGACAGAAAACAACAACAAAAGAACAAACTTAAGGGTATATGAATTTTATTTTGATAAAGCTGCTAATTTGCTTGGCATGGTGGCACATGCCTTTAATACCAGCACCCAGGAGGCAGAGGCAGGCAGATCTCTGTGAGTTCAAGGCCAGCCTGGTCTACAGAGTGAGTCCAGGACAGCCAAGCCTGCAATGACAATTCCCTGATATTATTAATTCATAATATCTCTGGAGTGATCATTCTACCCTGGCACTGCTGAGGAAATCATTGATGGAGGATTTTTTGGGAATGGTGTGATGATGTCACGTAGCATCATTAGAGAAATTATAGATACACTTGCTGTGACAGAACATTGTCATACTGACCCGTTTGAGCCAATAGTCACATCTCTCTGATTTCCATGACTTCATGTTCCTAGTTTCTAATTGACCATGGTGGCCAGTATTTATACCACAGATAACAGCAAATGCTGTGAATCTGGAGCTCACCTCACCCTTCTATGAAAACTGACTATTAACTATTAAGCAACACACTAGTGGTTAGAGTATGAAAATCTTTTTTTTTTCCCCATTACAGGCAATTTATTTTGTTCTATTCATTCACAGTTAATACAGAAAATACTTGGAAACATTTCCATATAATGTTTGACACAGAAATCATCAAATAGAAATATACAATGTTGACAGGAGGCAGTACATTTATAATTTATAACCCCAAATGTATTTATAAATTAGAAATGGAAAGATCTACAAATGAAATTATGAAGGTTCATCAAAGTCATTTGATCTATCAGTTTCTCATTCATTTTTATGTCTTAATAATATTCTATTGTATGAATAAGCCACATTTTATTTCTCTCCAGTATTTGATAGCTATTTGAGTTGTTTTAACTTTTTTACTGTTAGCAACACACTGCTGTAAACTTTCATGTACATGTTTCATAGGTGCACATTTTCAGTAGTTTGAGGATATATTCCTAAGGGTAGAATTGTTAAGTAACAGAGTAACAATGTTTTGCATTTTGACCAACCACCAAACTGTTTTGCCAAAGTGGCACACCATTTTACAATCTCACCAAATCCTTGTTTTTAAGGCTCTGATTTTTGTACAAAAGCATTCAATCATTCTGTCAGACCAAACCAGGAAAAGTAAGCTATAGTTCAGAGCTGTTCTATTCCATTTACTATGCAAAGCCATTCTCGGCGTTTGCAACTCTCAGCCCTTTTGAGTATTCTTGCAGTGTTCACCTTTTCCTCTACCACTTTTTTTTTCTTCTTTTTTTCTGGTTTATTTCTATCTATTACAAATGTATAAAAAATCCTCCATCAACGCTGCTGTTAGCAGCAGAACCTTGAGAAATATACCTTTGGTTTGCCTCAGAAAAGGAACACATATTGCACTGTAAAGTTTATAAAATTGGCGCAAAACATTGTGATAATGTTACAATACCAGTTTTAAGAGTTCAGTGACTGACTAATGGGGAGCTGATGGGATACATGCAGAACTGTGAAAGCAATCTCACTTAGCCAGCTGTACATGTAGACTGTAAATCTACATTCAGATCTTTTCTGAACTAAGACTATCATCTCAGTTTATCTGTTGAGGTCAACAAGGAAACCCTAGAATTTACCTTGATTTTTGCAAAAAACAAAATAGGGGGAGGGGTTTCTTCAGCATTTCAGTCCACGAATAACAGTATCCTAACAGGCAAAGTGTTCTCTCACTGTAAACATAGAATGAACTGCTACTGGAGGTCAACTTGGGTTTTAATTTGCATTAGCACTTACATGCATAGTAGTCCAAGTTGTTGACCTCATGACTTTAAAAAGTAACTCTAAAAAAGTAAAATGGCCCTTCTTGGAAGACTAAAGAAAGACATCCAGCCACAGTTGTAAAAAATCTCATCAAAACAATATACCCTTTTATGAATTACTCCTCAATTAAAAAAAAAAGTAGCCCCAAATAAGAAGCAGCTCTGAAAAAGAAAATATAACAAGATACTTGAAAAAAACAAGGTGAATACAGGTTCAAAAATAATTAAGATACATTTTCTTAAGGCTACCTAGAATTAGGTTTTAAAGAATTCTACCATTTCAAGTTTACCACTAGTTACTAGATACCTATTTACAAACAAGATGTTCACTTTTTTTGTTCCTTTATCAAGAGAAAAATCTACCTTCAGACTATGAGGGTGGTGATGGGGAGGGACCAGAAAACAAGATTCAAACAATCCCATGCAAATGCCACATTTTTCAAATGGAAGAACTCCAAACTGCACTAGAAGTTCCAATCACCAAGACACTTTCCATTGAAATGATTCAAGTACAACTACATGGCACCAAGGCCTAGGCCTAACATAGGTCTGATAACCAAGTCCTTGGTTTCTGGAAGAAAGGCCTCAAAAGTCCCACTCAATTCCACATAACAATACTTCAAAGATCAATTAGGTTTTCCTTTCCTTAATATTTTTGTTTTTGACTTCCAATCTTAAAGACTAGATTAAAACTCAGCTCATTTCCCAGAAGGCATTGCTTTCCTTTGCTCCATGAAAGAGTCCACCAAGACCTCTTCCTCAAAACCATCCAGCCCTCAGCCTCCTGTCTGTGCCCGTGATGCATCTTTCTCAACATCCTGAAAAGGCAATGTAGGTAAAATATGCTCACAAACACCAAAACTAGCTGTCAGAAAGACGTAACTAGCTTTATAATTTAAGTTCCAAAACACAAATACTTGCAGCTTGATCTGCACTGACAATGTCGAAGCCCAGAATTCAACATTCACAAATTCTCATTCACACACACAAAACACACCATTATCACACAACCTGTGTCTTGAGAGAATCTTCTGCTCCTTAAATCTTTGGCCTCCCAGTCAATCCCAAGTTCAACCAACTTTAACCAAAACTTCACCCAGAATTTCACCAAGCTTTTCACCCACACATTAATGCCTGTCGCATCCTTCATCAACTGTCAAAATCTGAAGCCTGCTCAGAGATCGCCAGGTAAAAGAAAACAAATGAAATACACAGAGGCTATTTCAAAACAGAACATGACCATCATCCAAAAAAATAAAAAATAAAAAAAAAAAAATGTCACGATTCCCGATTGGGATCATCTTTTGTTTCCCACGTTGGACTATTTCACACTCCGGCATTGGCCAAAGGACACGAGAGCTAGTTCTGGAGCATACAGTTTCTCACACGGGTGTCCCCAGAGGAACACCAGAGACAAAGTCACTCGAGGCCTCTCCCGCACAGAGACTGTCCCACAGGGGCAGTGAGGGAGGACACCCATTAGTCCGTGGAGATCCCTGAGAGAGCACGATTCTCAAAATCTGGACTGTACACAATTCACATCAGCCCTACCCAGGCACCCACCGGAAGAAAGATGTAGCTGTTTGCCAGAACTCAGCACTCCACTCTAGATATCTGCTGCCTTAGTCTCCGTCTCGGATTTCCGAGTTCTGGTAGTTACCTGGACCACTGAGGCATTGCCACAAGACTTCTTCTCTTTTGAAACATCCTTTTTCTCTAGATATTAGGATAGCTACACCAGCTTGTTTCTTAGGTCCATTTGCTTGGAAAGCCTTTTCCCAGCCCTTTACTCGGAGGTAGTGTCTGTCTTTGAAGTTAAGATGTGTTTCTTGTATGCAGCAGATGGATGGGTTCTGTTTTCTTATCCATTCTGTTAGCCTATGTCTTTTTATAGGTGAGTTGAGACTATTGATATTGATGGATATTAATGACCAGTGATCGTTAATTCCTGTTATTTTTTGTGGTTGTGTTGTGTTGTCCTTCTGTGGTGTATGTTGGTGTGGGATTATCTATTGCTTGACTTTTCATGGATGTGTTTAGCTTCTTTGGGTTGAATTTTCCCTTCTAGTGCTTTCTGTAGGGCTGGGTTTGTGGACAGGTATTGATTAAATCTGGTTTTATCCTGAAATATTTTGTTTACTCCGCCTATGGTGATTGAGAGTTTTGCTGGGTATAGTAGTCTGGGTTGGCATCCGTGGTCTCTTAGTGTCTGCATGAGATTTGTCCATGATCTTCTAGCTTTCATAGTCTCTATTGAGTAGTCTGGTGTTATTCTAATGGGTTTACCTTTATATGTTACTTGGTCTTTTTCCTTTGCGGCTCTTAATATTTTTTCTTTGTTCTGTGTGTTTAGTGTTTTGATTATTATGTGGCGAGGGGACTTTTTTTTTTGGATCCAGCCTATTCGGTGTTCTGTAAGCTTCTTGTATCTTCATAGGTATTTCTTTCTTTAGGTTAGGAAAGTTTTCTTCTATGATTTTGTTGAATATATTTTCTGTGCCTTTGAGTTGGTATTCTTCTCCTTCTTCTATCCCTATTATTCTTAGGTTTGGTCTTTTCATGGTGTCCCATATTTCCTGGACATTTTGTGTTACAACTTTTTTGTCTTTAGTGTTTTCTTTGACTGACGAATCTATTTTCTCTATCGTGTCTTCAGTGTCAAAGATTCTCTGTTCCATCTCTTGCAATCGGTTTGTTATGCTTGTTTCTGTAGTTCCTGTTCATTTTGTCAGGATTTCTATTTCCAGCATTCCCTCAGCATGTGCTTTCTTTATTGTCTCAAATTCATTTTTCAGATCTTGGAATGTTTCTTTCATCTGTTTAATTGCTTTTTCTTGGCTTGATTTGATTTCTTCCCATTTTTTGTTCATTTTTTCTTCCATTTCTTTAAGTAAGTTTTTTATTTCCTCTTTAATGGAGTTTTTCATTTCCTTTTTAAGGGAAGTTTTTATTTCCTCTTTAAGAGAGTTTTTCATTTCCTCTTTAAGGAAAGTTTTTATTTCCTCTTTAAGGTAGTTTTTCATTTCCTCTTTAAGGAAAGCTTTTATTTCCTCTTTGAGGGAGTGTTTTATTTCTTCTTTAAGGGCCTCTATCATCTTCTTAAAGTCATTTTTAGGGTCGATTTCTTCTCTTTCTTCTGTCATGGTATGTTTAGGTCTTGCAGGTGTAGAATCACTAGGTTCTGATGTTGCCATATAGGTCTTTATGCTGTTGCTTGTATTTTTGCACTGGTGTCTACTCATCTCTTCCTCTGTGCGGTGCAGGTGGTGTCTGTGTCTGAGAGTGCCTCTCTTGTTCTAATTTTTAGTCTTGGTTTAGTAGGGATTCTTGGTTAAATTGGTGCTATTGGGCTATTTCTTCAGGGGCAGCTGATTTCAGTCGGTGAATTATATACTTATGATTCTGGTGATCTGGTTTGGTGGCTGGGTAGCGCCTTCTTCTGTGTTCCCAGGTCACGTTTTGTTCATTTGTCAACTCCTCAGCTGATCTTGTTTCTTCAGACTTCCAACTGTAGGCATCTGAATCCTCTCCCAGATGGGTTTCAGCTGAGCAGGGTAGTCTCACCAACACCTCCAAGTTGTTGGGTTTCACAGGATCAGCAGCTGGGCCCTGGGTTGTCCCCAGAAGGAGTGCCCAGACTCGCCCTGGTTCCGACCCATGGAGATAGCCTCTTCCCCAGGTGTTGGGGCCAGGGGCATCCCTGCTCCAAGCTGCGTCCGCTTCTCTCTGTCCCCGGGCCTGTCCACCCCTGTGGCCCGCCGCCACAGGCCCACCCGCGTCCACTTGTCTCCGCCGCTGGGCCTGTATGTCCCCCATCAGCTGCCGCCGGGTCTGTCTGCCCCTGCGGGCCGCCAACGGGCCTGTATGTCTCTGCTGGCTGCCGCCATGGGCCTACCCACCTCTGCTTGTCAGTGCCGCCGGGGGCCCATCCACCTCTGCGGGCCGCCACCGGGCCTGTATGTCTCTCCTGGTTGCCGCTGGGCCTGTATGTACCTGTAGGCTGCTGCCACCGGGCCCGTCCACCTCCGCAGGTCGCCGACCTGTGTCTGCCTGTCTCTGCCGCGAGCCCTGTCCACCTCTGTGGGCCGCCGCCACCGGGCCTGAATGTGTCTATCGGCCAGCGCCGGGCCTGAATGTCCCTGTCGGCCGCTGCCGCCGGGCCCGTCCACCTCCGCGGGCCGCTGCCACAGGCCTACCTGTGTCTGCTTGTCTCCCAAAAATCTTTACTTACAAGAGAGAGAGAGCCCTGAATTCTACTTTACTTTCCCATATTGTCAGGCCTTAAAAACACCTTTATAATAATCTTTATAATCATCTGCTCTTTAATGTGGGCAGTATTGTTTTTTTTTTGCCTGACATAACTAGATATAATTAGATATGTTACGAGTTTATTTCCCCTTTGGTATGCTTCACGACTGTGACAGTTTATAATGGTGATATCATTTGAGAAGTCAACTGTAGTGGATAGTCAACTACTACAAAATCTCTGGGAATAATCTTGATTTGCTAATTATATGTAGGTAGAAGGGCATCTCTAGGCAATCTGGAACCTCACTGTTGGAATTGATTATCAATTTGATTAGTGCTTTACCTATCCTTTCTGAGGTCATGACAAATGGGCTCCCCGCCTCTCTTAGGAAAAATGGGACCTAGGTTATCAGGAAAGTGTCTTCCAAATCAGGCATTACTGTTTCATGCCTTTCTAAGCTATAGCAACGTTTTCCTTCAATAAGTCCAACTCTGCCTTTCAAGTTTTTATTTTGACAGACTTAATATTTGTAATTATGTTAATTTGATACATATCTCAAATATGCAGTGAGTAGTGACCAATGCAGATTAGTTGACATTTCCATATCCTCTAACAACATTTCTGTTGTTAACCTTGGAATTTTCTAGATATTTTGAAGTATAATTTGCTGTAGACTCTGTTTACCCTCTGGTGTTCAGTCTACCTGAAGGTATAAACTTACTTGTCTTAATTTTGTTTTTCAAGACCATAGAAAAGAATCCCATTATCTTTTTCATAGGGTAGTATTTCTTACAGCTGAAGGCAGTAATGCTATTGTTTCCAACAATTCCATTTATCTAACTTAACCATTCCCCAGTTTCCATACTAATTTTTTCAATTGTAGAATGAAACTATATTAATTAAACCTGCTTTTCTTTGAGGATTCATCTCATAGCTTCTTTAGAGTAGGGATTAGCAAAACACACAGTAGTTATTTGCATTTTGTTGTTAACTAGCATTGATAACGTCTTTTAGAAAAATATGAAAAGTTTTACATCTATTTAAATGTTCCTTTATAATCATAAATCTTTATTTTGCTGTTCATAAAGATTAGAAAAGTCATTTGTAGTAAGTTCATAAAGATTGGTCCAAGGAACTGACTCATGGAGGAAGCAGCGGCATTGAAGTTTTACTCTAAGAGTTGAATTTGCTCTTCCTGTCATATTCAGGGCTCATGCTCCTTAGACTGTTTGTAACACTGACACTGTTTGTATTATTTTATCTGCATGTGCTTGTGCATTTTTCTAAGTAGAAAGAATATGGTTTATATGAAATTCCGAAATATTTTTGTGACCCTACAAAGATGAAGAAAAATGACTAGCTAGATATGTGACCTACTCCTAAAATCCTAGCACCTGGAGACTGAGGAGGAGGATTGAGAAAAAGTTTGAGCCAAACCTGGTTTGTAGGTAGAGACCCCATTTCAAGAGTAAAGAAGGAAACAAGCAACGAAGAGTTCTCCACGACAGCAACAGCAAAAAAACTCTATGTCTATATTGCCTACTTCTGTGAAGAATTATCTACGAGGTAATCTTTTAAGGCAGACTTCATTAATAAGTGAAATATTTGCCTTTAATACTTCCTTATTTGTAGAGGTACATCTCTCTTTGAATTCATATCATTGGACCAAGATTTCATCCTCAAATCTGAATTATCTTGCTGTATTTTATGAATTCAAAATAGAATATGGAACATAGAATACAATGTTGAGATCCAACCAGATAACTCATATGCACATAGCTAGAGATATAGTTATTTGTGTGCACGCCCCCTGTACAAAACACCCTTCTGTTATTTTGATCATGTAGAGAATATATTTTTGTTTTGTTGTATATTTTATTGTTTTACTATTTTTTTTCAAATTTTAAATTATGTAATAATTCATTTTTAGCTGTATGAGGAATTGACAGCTTTTTTTGAAAAAAATCTGAATTATGGAATTTGTCTTGTTCTCTATATGTATGCATCATTAAGTGAAATTGCATTTCTGTCATTTTAATGTGTATTTTTAATTCATTTCTCTTTGGTTATTTTGAGTGAGACAGAATTTTTCTTTCCATAATATATTTTAACACCTCATAATATATTTTAACACATTCTACAAAGCTTCCATATTAACTTTTGATTGGGAAGCCCTGTCTGGATTGCTGAAGTTAAGTGCCTGTAGATAAAGCCTGTTTGTCTAGGCATGGGAATGTGAAGGTTCTTCTGTTTGCTGATGCCTATAGTGCCCATTTTTCTAAAGCAAACAACAGATGAAAAAGCAGGAATGAGGCCTGCAATTGAGTCTCTCCTACTTTGTTACTACTGTCAGCCTTCATGAAATGGCGCCACCAGCCTGACTCACCAGCTGCGCACAGCTGGAGGCTCTGGCAGCACTTGCTGCAGCTCACTTGATGACCAAAGGGAAACAGAGGAGGCTATGGAATAAGAGACTGTCCAGACTTTTAGAAGGCCATCTGCATCCATAAGCACTAATGTAGGTTATGTTATGTTTATAGGCTAGATATTGTAGACTATGATAAAGCTTCTTGACTGGCAGTTCTCCTGCTTGGGAACAAGGCAATATCGAAATTGAGAATCCAGTGAAAATAAATATAGAGGAAAAACAGGGTATAACTAAGAGATGTTTTGAAGACTGTAGCCAAGTTGGTCTGAATCGGGAGCAAGAGTATTAAGGATTTTGTGAGGGCCTAATAGGGTAGCAGCAACTTTTCAGTGAAGGAGATTAGCTAATGAAGTGCAGCTGGGGGCCTTGCAATGGGGTGAGAGGGCCTCCTACCTCCCTGTGCTTGGTGGTTGCTCCAGAGCTGCAAATTCCACTTGCTAGTTTGTGGAGACACTTCCTGTTCCAGGGGCTTTGCTTTGGAACAGATAGAAAGGCATTCTGAAGCCATTCCTTATGTGTGGGTAAGTTATGTGGAGTCTTGTACAGAGGTGTACAGAGGTTACTCTGAGTTCTGCAGACATGACAGTGTAGTTTCAGTCAGTCATGTCAGTTGCTGTTGTTTTGGATGAAAAAGCAATTTTTCTTTGCATGACCTCCAGGCCCTATGTGATCTGGCTCTGCTTCTTTCCTCCCTTCATGCACTCTCCTTTCGTATCATTCTCTTTCCATCTTCGTTTACTCCACATTGACCATTTTCCTTGCTTGAATGTGCCCAGCGTCTTCACACATGTTCCCCCAATACCTAGAACACTTTCCTTGCTCTTCCAGTCAGCTCATCAGCATCCTTCACTGCTCTGTAAATATCACTTCCAGGTGTGGAGGAAAGCATCTTCACGGGCTTCAAAGTAAATTAATAGCAAGGATATTACAAATAAGCATTATAGCTTCCTAGTACCATATCAGTATCATAGTGCATGACATACAGCAGGTTTTCTAATAATTGTTAAATAGTGAATGTTTGTCAAGTTTATTATTTTCTTAAAAAATATTTCCTGGCAGAAGAGAAAACTAAGTATCATTGGGAGAAAAATGGTCACTGACATCTATAATCTTATGGTTTTCAAGGTCTTCAAGTTGTGAGGTGGTATAAATGTTGGGATTTGGTTATTATTCCCCATGTCATCTCTTCCACTGACTTAAGTCATGATGGCTATGTTTCTGGAACGTAGTTCTAAGAAATTTAGTAGTTGATATATGGAAATACATACTTAATAGAAAACGAATTTAATTTTCAACTGAAGTTGCCTATATTGCATTCTCTTAGCCTACATGTCCAGAAAGGACTTAGAGAGGAGGTCATTGAGTAAAGATGTGAAGTAGGTAAGATGGTGAGTTCTCCAGTTTCCAGGTAGAGCAGCATTAGACAGAGGGGAGGAACGGCCTTAGCAGGGCTTCTGCCACAGATGGGTCCATGCTATGTGGAAAACAACATAGAGGCCTCATGATGGGACCAGACTGAGACAGGGAAGCAATGGGAAATGAGTTCAGAAAATCGCAGGGCCAGGAGGAGTGGAATATTTTATACATCATTGGAAGGGGTTTAGCCTTTATTCCAAACAACAAAGGAAAGCTTTCGAACATCATGGAGAAGAGAGTGATTTGTTACCACTCTATGGAATGGGAACAAGGATGGTATAACCATGTTTGAGGGTGGTGAGAAATACCAGGATTTTTTATTCTGAAGAACAGTCCGACAGGATTTCTGGCTGGTTTGAGGAGAGACTGTATGAAGTAGAATAGAAAGCAAATTCAAGGTTTTAGACACAAGCAACTAAATGCTGACATTCCTATCACCTCAGAACCCTGGGTAGAGTATGTGACTGGTGTTTCATAAGGAATCTTTTGAATGTAATCTAGTAATTTCAGTATTTAGTTGCAGACTTTCCTTGGTTCTATTTCTAGGGATATGTATGATTGTTGAGATGAAAACGTTTGCACTAAAGCTGTATTCCATTGACCATTTGTTTCTGGGCTGAAGTTGCCTGTGTGGTTCTTCAGAGCCTTTTTGGTTGGTCACTGCTGCCTGTGTCTGCTTCCTCCCGAGCTATATCGACAAGTTCTTTTGTGCATTCTGTTTTAATAAAAGGCGTTTCTGTATTTCAGACTTTTGAAAAACAGCATTTAATAAGCAGAATAACCAATTTTTAAAGAAATACAAAGGAAAATTCATTTCCAGGAAGAGAGTGTAATTTTATGTGATGTATTTAGAAGATATTGATATGTAGCTCCTTTGTTCTGTGATTGTGACATTATTTCTGATCATAGTATTTCTTGAGTACCAATATTTGAAATTTCATATTATATACCACTTGACCAATCTGTTCTATTATATTAGTAGATACTGGCTATATTATGGAGGAGCAATGTGATTTTTTTTTCTATGAAACAATTGTAAATTCACATTCCTCCTTTGTCCTTTTTGTAGACCTGTTTTATTTGTTTGCCTGTTTTATAATAGCTTTGTAATTTCTTCTTTTTTTAAAATTTATTTAATAATCTTTTATATACATTGGTGATTTGCCTGCATGTATATCTGTCTGAGGGTGTCAGGTCTTGGAGTTACAGATGGTTGTGAGCTGCCATGTGGTTGCTGGGAACTGAACTCAGGACCTCTAGAAGAACAGTCAGTGCTCTCAACCACTGAGCCGTCTCTCCAGCCCGCTTTGTAATTTCTAATATGTTTTGTTTTGTCTATATCCTAGTCATAACATGAACTCATTGAAGTTTTTAATTGTCTATATCTCATGTTGAATTTACCACAGGTACACCCCAAGGCGCAAATATCCAGAGTTACTGATTATAAATTCAATGAAATTGTATTTTCTTATTAAACATATTCCTTCTGAAACCATTAATTGTAGTGATTATTTTTAACATCCTGGATTGTAGTGATTATTTTTACTGTCTAGAAGCTTATTTTAGAGTGAATAACAGAAATATTTTTGAATAAATTTATACAACCTGTTAGCATTTTTGCCCATTTTGCTTTTCTCTGTCAGGGAATTCTTGTGATAATTGTAGGATGAACTTCAGATATTTCCCATAAAAGAAATGGAGTATAATTGTGGAGGGCTCAGCTTGACCCACACAGCTGCCTTTACAAGCAAGTGTAGGAGCCCAGGCACAGCTTCTGTGACAGGCTTACTGACAGGCAACACCTGGATCCAGGAAAAACCATAAGCTACCATCACCCAGAGATCCACCCAGGGATGAGTCAGCATCTAAGGGGATGTACTTGACATCCCAAACATTCCAACTTTTGAGATCAGATAAGATGTTCCTGAGCCCAGCACGGACCTATTTCCCCTTTTTACCAAGATACTCTCTAATCAGATGTCAGCCAGTCAGGGTCCTGAACCTTGGAAATCCCCTCACCCCAACCTCTGGTAAGATAAAAAACCTACACCACCTACGTTTGGGGCTCTCTGCTCTCACCACTGCATAGGACAGACAGAGGGACTAAGCTCTGATCTTGAAATAAAGGATCTTTGCTTTATTTATATGGGATTCGGTCTCTCTGGTGCTCATTTGCGGGACTTCACGATCTGGGCATAATAATAGTCATAATTAATAATCATTGATGGATCTCATAAAAAGTATCATCTCTAAATGGTAGTAACCATATTTTCCTGTAGCACCCCAAATATCCTACAACAAACATGCACAGATCATTCTCATTTAAACTGTCAACAAAATAATTATATATGATGCTTCAATATATAATAATTGGAATAAATTTCTTTTGGACAACAATGGTACGTTACTATTTCTTGTAGTTTCAGGAAAAAAGCTGTTAAGGGACCTAATTATAATGAGAATTCTATAACCAATAAAGTCAATATTCAGCCAGAAGTATATTAAAAAGCATAGTATGGTTAATTCTTCTTATTTTATTGTAGAGAGATTGAACCACTCAGACTCAGTAAGCAGTTGCTTAGTGTCACAGAATTATTTGTTTGAAAAGTTAAAGGAGAATTTTATTCTCTTAAAGGATTATTTTATAATATTTTAACTTATGCTTTATTATGTGTTGCTGTATTTCTGCATATTCTAGTAATTAATAATGTTTAAGGCAAACACTGTATTCTGCTCTTTTTGTGAGACTAAAATGAGCCATCTTAGAAATAAGACCAAAATGCTTTCACACTAAAACTAAGGCCTAAGATTTCTCCTTTTGGGAGAAAGGAGGCCATTAGTTACTGAAATCAGTCAGTTCAGATTCCAGAAACCAGGAAGTATAAAAGTACAGAGTCACAAGATAGTCACGAGGTAATGTCTGCTGGACTATGGAATGTCCTCTCTCTGGTTTCCAGGGTAACTGACCACAGAAATGCCCCCACCTGAGGGCAGCCAATGAGAAATGGTGGCGGGCAACCACTCCCTTAGAAGTAATTTCTAGAAGTCCCTAGAAGTGAGCCAATCAGAATTGTACCCGTACTAGCACCCCTAAATGATGTAACCTTGTGATTTTTCCCTTTAAAAGCTGAGCTTTCAGATAGGTGGGCACTTCCTCCAACCTCCACTGCGTTGGATGTATTGGACGAAGTCCCTGCCTAGGCTTTTATTGCTTTTGGATATCCAGAATTAAACCTTGCTTTTGCATTCCGGCATGCTCGTCTTTGGTGGTCTCTCTGGAGGTCAAGATCTGGGCACAACATTTTATTATTTTTCTTAAAATGGTCAGAATAATTATCATAAGTTTACTCTGAGAATTGGTCAAAACAAACCCAGCAATAGGAACATCTGAGGAGACTTTTTAGATACTTGCACTGGAATAATTTCATTCTGAGGTACAGTTATGTGTAGACTGTTGGGCTTGCTTATAGTTTCAGAGGTTTAGTCCATGGGGAAGGAATGTGGTGTGCAGGCAGACATAGTATTGGAGAAGTAGTTGAAATTTCTGTATTCAGATATGCAGGCAAAAAGAAGAAAGAGAGCCACTAGGTATGGCCTGGGCTTTTGAAAACTCAAAGCCCCCCCTCCCCCATCAACATACTTCCTCCAACAAAAACCACACCTTCTAATCCTCAGTATTGCCACTCCCTGATGACTAAGCATTCAAATACATGAGCCTATGGGGCCATTCTTATTCAAACCAACATAGTAACTTTTTGGGGGGTGGGGCATGACAGGAAAACCTGGGATAAAACTTTAAAAATACATTTAATGTATTTGATGTTTACCTTACATACCAGAGAAGCCAGGAGGCACAACAAAACCCACTATAAGATTTTATTAAGGGAAGGGAATAGAAAGGTGTGCATAAACCTATAATGACCTTGCAGGAAGAGAGAGAAGGAATAGGTGGAATCTGCTTTTATAGGTGTCCACGCCACCCCCCCCATGCGTATATGGATTTACATAGCTACACCACGCATGCACATAGATTAGGTGATCATGCAGTGCATGGATTATGTAGGGCATAAAGCCCTAGGATGACTAAGCATCTTGCCTGGCTACTGGACAGAACGTCTTGTAGCTGGGGGAATGGCTAGGAATTCTAACAGAAAGGATTAGTGGAAACAGCTCAGAGAGAAAGCTCAAGAAAGTTGTGCTGGGCATGATGCTACTGCTTGTACTCTCAGCAATAGGATCCTTCTCTTGGAGGACCCTGTGGGAGACAGGGAGAGAGAATCTGGTAGAGGAAAGAAGAGTGGGCTGGAGAGAAGATGAGGACACAGCCTTAAGCTATTTTTTCAATCCCACTGAACTTGTAAAGCTCAAGAAACTGAGAAAAATGCCCAGGATTTACTCATTTTGGGAATCTCAGTGTAAACAGAATGGATTATTTCAAGATTCCAGGCTCTCCCACTGTCTTTACACTTCTGAGATAAGGAGAAAATTATCACTGAGGCAATGAAGAGGAAACATGTTCCCTAGAATGTTTATAACTACGTCTGTCTCTGTCTGTCTGTCGTGTGTGTGTGTGTGTGTGTGTGTGTGTGTGTGTGTGTGTGTGTGTGTGTGATTTGAAAATCTTCCAAATTTATGTTTAGTTTAAAATGTGTTTTAGGTCTCTATTTCTCTTTCGTGGAGAAGCTGCCATGCCAGATGTTTTTGGTAAATGTTTTCTGACTGGGCCTTGAAGAATTACTACGATAAATTTCTGTGGGATATATGAACCCCCAAGCCTCACATACATGACTTGCACACAGTGGAAAATAACCAGATTCAACTGAGATGAAAGACAGAAACAAAACTCATAGCCTCCAAAGATCAGGCTTCTTCTGTATTGTGATTTCAATTATTATTCTTGTAATGATACAGGTAAGGGAGGGATCTTGGCTGGTTTGGAGGCAAGGTGCCCCTTGGCAGGTGAGAGACAGATGCTGTTATGCCCAGATCACAGGGACACCCCAAAAGACGACCACAGATATCTGCATGTAGAAGCAAAGAGCCTTTATTTCAAGCTCAGAGCTTGGTCCCTCTGTCTGTCCGACAGAGCGGTGAGAGCAGAGAGCCCTGAGCTCAGGTGGGGTGGGGTTTTTATCATAGCAGAGGTTGGGGTAAGGGGATTTCCAGGGTCCAGGACCCTGATTGGCTGACAATTGTTTAGGGGTATCTGTAAAACAAAAATAGGTGTGTGCTAGACTCAAGGACATCTGGCCACCTTATCTAATGGTTGGAATGTTTGGGATGTCAGGTACTTCCTCATCCCTAGGTGGATTCCTGGTGGTATCAGTTTAAGGCTTTTCCTGGATCTGGGTGTTCCCTGCCTGTAAGCCTGTCACAGAAGCTGTGTCTAGGCCCCTAAGCCTGTCATGGCTGCTGTGTGGTCAAGCTGTTTTGAGGCCCTCCACAATGTCATGCTGGCAGGGCTCAGTGAATAGTTTTATTTTGGTAGGGGGAAGAAATGGGGGAGAGGGAAAGAGAAAAGGTGGGGAGAGAGGTGAGAGAGGGAAAGGTGGGGGGAGAGATAGGGGGTGCACATCTCCTGGGAATGGAGGGGGAGTTTTCTTTTTTAAAAGGGACTTTACTTCAGGACACTGGGAAAGTCTCCAAGGGGTGGGTCAGAATATTAACAAATCTACTTTCCTCTTGGGGGAGGGCATCCTGCCTCTTGCCTTTTATATTCTTCTTGATTTCTTATCTTGTTCATTTTAATTGTCATATAATAGTCCCAATCTATGTGTGTATAATTATAAGTATTTATTTTTATATTTAGGTTTATCTGATCAATTGTTTTATATTAAAATGTTTATTTTAACATTGCATTCTGTGATGAATAGCTTTTTTGTTGAGTATGAGTGCAGATTCCTGGGATAGAAATTTTATCACATAAAAAGTAAAACATGCCGGGGCGGTGGTGGCGCCCGCCTTTAATCCCAGTACTCGGGAGGCAGAGCCAGGCGGATCTCTGTGAGTTCGAGGCCAGCCTGGGCTACCAAGTGAGTTCCAGGAAAGGCGCAAAGCTACACAGAGAAACCCTGTCTCGGGGAAAAAAAAAAAAAAAGAAAAAAAAAAGTAAAACATTAAAACTTTAGCCATGAGCTTTACAAGAATCATGAGTAGTCACATGGAAAATAAAATTTTCAGGATAAATATATCAGTGTTTCACTTAAATGTTGAACAGATATTATTGGAAAATTTCCTCAGTGGAGGGCAGAACTTACACTTTAAATGTTTATCAGCTCACATTGCCCAAACTTTCACCCTCTTCCCATGGTTGTTGTCACTATTAGAATTATATAGAGAAAGGTGTGTGTGTGTGTGTGGGGGGGGGGTACTGCTGCATTTACTCTTCTATGGTGAAAGGATCTGATTTTGTTTTATTTTAATTGTGTGTGTGTTTTCATGTTCATCTGTGTATGGATACACATGTGGGTATACATGTATGTATGCACAGATGTGTGCATATGAATGCCAGAAGATAATTTTGGCTTTTTGTTTTTCACTGTGCATGTGGGTCCTGATACTTACACAGCATCATTTTATCAACTGAGTTGTTTCCCTAGGTCCAAGACTGATTTTAATTCCTGGAAATTTGTAAGATTTGTTGTCTCCAGTGACTAGAAAGTTGACTTGCTAATTAAACTTAGTAACTGTGGGTGTGCTGGTAAAGTTATTTAAAGCCACCCATCCCTCTGTGATGTAGACACTTCCAATGCACTGTGAAATAATGCTCATTCTGTTCCAGGGCCAGCACTGATGATCTTTGTTAGGAAGTGACAATACTCTTATGCCACTGTATTTTGACTATAATTTTTTTTCAAAGGACCCCCCATCTACTCTTCTTCTTTCAGTCATTTGGGTCATTGTTCTTTGTACCTGTCATGTTGATTTCTTCAAATTAATTCCCTTCCCACTTAGGGAGTAAGCAGATGTAGGCATGTCTGTGAGTATTAGAACAAAAGTATTTTGCAGCACAAAATCTTCAGTGAACTGGAATTCATTCAGTTCTCATTCCCAATGAACCACGTTGCAGACCACTTAAGACAAAGGAAGACTGATGGGTACAATCAGTTTTCAGTTTCTTTGTTCTCAGTATTATAAAACTGATCTGATCTGCAGCCATCATTAGCAGACTCCAGTCAGCCAAACACACATGGAGGTCTGCATTGAGCTTGGCCTATCAAGGCACCTCATCCCACTCTGCTGTCCTTCACATCTTCCTTTATTTTAGAATTCCTGAGCAAACAGGAAAATACCCCACAATCCAAAATTTGAAAGATAAGAGAAACCCTGTTTTAGTCATAGGTGACAAAACAGTGTTTATACTATAGACAACACATAAGAGTTTCTTGCTTTTGACAGTTCCAAAGTGCTACTGAGCCATCCTCATCCATTGTACCTTGTAATGCTTCCTTGGTGATCTTCTGAAACAGGGCTATAGGAGACGGGTTGGGGAGCTGGCTCTAGTAGGAAGTAATTCTAGGGAAAACAAATTACTGATAGTTCCTTTGTTTTTAACTATAACTATTCCCATCTCTTACTCTCTTATGCCTAGACCTTTCTGTTAATTAACTAGTTATTTGAAAAATAAAAATAAAAATGAAACAACTAAAACATAGTACTGGTTCTTTGGAAAATAGTCCAGAAATTTTTTTTAAAGGTTAAGCATAATCTCATATGGCTAAGAGAATTGAAAATATTCTTTCTCGTAGGTACATATGGCTAAGAGAATTGAAAATATTCTTTCTCATAGGTACATGTGTTTAGACGTTCATATCTTCATCTTTCATATTAACTACAAAGTAGAGATCCCTCATCAGTTGATGAATATTGGCATAAATTAAATGTACCATGCTTATACAATAGACTGTTATTCAACAATAAATAACAATGGAGTACTAATGTATGCTGCAGCATTAAAAATATACAATGTAAATGAACCCCGACATTTGATTAGTAACAGTTATTTAGCTTCAGGCAGGAGGCCTCTGACCTGGTTGTGCCCTACCAGCCACTCAAATGTATTTAATAGATTCAGGATCATTAAAGCTAGTTAAAAGAATGAGAGGAAAATGGATCAATTCCATCTCCCTATGTAGGCTTGAAATAAAGTGAGTTGGAGGATAATGACACTAAGACTGAAGTGTTCCTCAAAGATGGTCAATTGAAGTTCCCTTTTGCCTTATTGATCATCCAGTACTGCCACAACTGGATCCTTCTGGCTTTGTCTCTGGAAGACCTCTTGGTTACCACATTTTAAAAAATGACTTATTTATACTTGTTAATTATGTGTGTGTGAGAGAGTCTGTGGGGTTTATTTCAGGGTCTGTACATGTGTGAATTTAGATGTCTGTGGTGGCCAAAAGAGGGTCATGGATTCCCTGAGCTGGAGTTACAAGCAGTTGTAGGCTGCTTGATATGCCTGCTAGAAACCAAAATTATGTCCTCTGTAAGAGCAGTACACAGTGTTTATGCTTGAGCCATTTCTCAATGACCACATTTTACAGGTGGATCAGGATGTAGGCTTATTAACCTTAAAATATATTTGATCATATTTCCTTCCATGACATCTCATACTTCCCAAATTCTTAATTGATTGTTAGGAAGATGATTAAGGTGTGATCTCTCCCTCTCCTTCTAACCCTCCCTTTCTCTATATCTTCTTTCCCTTCCCCCTTTATCATCGATGCATTTCTTCTTTTGATTTGCAATCCAAGATAGTCCTTAAAAATAAGTAGCATTTATTGACCATCTTTGGGGGACATGTCTATTTTAGTGACTTTATCTTCCAGTTCACTTTACTTTAAGGCTTCATAGGGTGATTGCATTGGTCCCTTTCCCTCCCAGTCTCTTAATTAACTAGATTATTTATAAAGTTTATTTTTTATTTAGAATGTATTTAGTTCTAGATTGTTATTGGCTGCCCTGCAACTTATTTTGTAGACCAGGCTAGCCTCCAACTCACAGAGATTCCCCTGCCTCTGCCTCTCGTGTACTGGGATTAAAGGCTTGTGCCACGACATCTAATGAATGTGTTCAGTTCTAGAATTATATAATGTCACACTTTTCTTTCCTTTATAGGAATTATTTCATGTACTCTAACTGAATTCTGGGAGAGATCATCTTACTTACGGCAGTTCCCAAATAAATTGTCCAATTGTTCTCACAGATGTTTCCAACAAATGCAGATGCTTCATGAACTGTTACTTTTATTCAAGATAAGTGACATTTGTCCTGCTTGCAGTAACTTATGCACTCATGCAGTCCCTAATTGAGGTTATGTTCTTTTTCTCTGTGTTTTTGTCCTGTGAGAGACCAAATGACTTTCCTTTTTCTCATCTGGGCTTAGTCCTTGGAATCTTCTTCCTTTTTGTCTTATTCTCATCTTCATTTGCCCAGTAAAACTCCTTAGGGTTGTCATCAAAAATGCTTCTCCTCCTCTAAGTTTCTGGCTCAGAGGAGGGGTGTCCCTGTGGCTCTAAATTCAGGGAAAGTGTGGAAGGGTGTTATTCCAAGCACCTACCTGTTGCCTGCCATCTTCCTTTTCTCACCTGACTCCAGCTACACGCTGCAGCCTGATACGTACTCCATTTCCTTAAGTAGCAAGTCCTTCCACCCTCATCAAGACTTTCTTCATCTCTAATTAATTGCCTAAATTTTCTCTTACCAGAACCTTCCATCATGTCAGTCCCGTCCCCCGTGTCATCCCCCCCCTTTCCCACTGTGCCTAGAAAGGTTCCTACCCCAGACCCTGACTCTCCCTTTTCCTTCCCCCCACTCTGTCATGTTGTAGACTGTCTCCTGGTCCTCCAGATTACACATATTTCACCTCCTCTAGGGTCATGGAAGCAGAAAGGGGCTATTAAAAAATTCTTCATCTTTTTTTTTTTTCCTTAAAGTTGAGTTTTGTTAGTCACTGCTCATCTTAACTCTTTATTCAGCAGGGAAATTTCAAATTAATTTCTTCAGTTTTCATGAACTCCTAATCTGGTGCCCCATCACCCCACACTTATTCTCTGTGATAGAGACACTATGACAAAATTCTTATTACAGCTTTTTTCCCCCCGCTTTGGTTTTGGTTATTTGATTATATATTTATGGAGCCTGAATCCTGATAAAGGAAGAATAATGCACACACACAAAATGCTTGTTTTCTTCTTGAATGGGGGTGGCAGGTTTCATTTCTCAGCATCTGTTGTGACTGTATATAGCACCAGAGATTGTGTGATTTGTGTGGAAATGACTGTTAATGCCCACCAGAGGGAAGAATGGCATCTTGAGTGACGGAGGTCACCCACATTTTCTTCTGTCTTCTGCTGTGGTAACCTACCATGCCATCTGTTTTGCTTATAGAGTTTGAATGTCCATATTAAGTTCAGACTGATTTGGATGATAGAAGCATGTGACATTGGGGAGTATTTCATGAATATCAGCCCCTAATTCATCTCATGATTCTTGAAGCTTATAGTTGACTACCAGTCTAGAGACATGATGAAGGATGGAAATGGGCGGAGAGAAGCAGTGAAGGAGAGGTGCTCTCTATAATTTGCATCCTAGGACCACTCCTTTTATCTGCAACATTTATGACTTTTCAGACTTGGTCTGTTTCCACATTCTCTCCTTTTCCTCTGATATTAAAATGAACAACTCCAAGGTGATGGTTTTTGGGGGTGGAGCACCCATACTGTTGGCATGTCATGAGGAAGCTAGAGATAAGATGTTCTGAGTTTTTTGTTTTTTTTTGTTTTTTTTTTTAGGAAAGTAGAGCTGTAGTGTGTTGACCCTGAATCAAAGCAAGGGAAGGCTGTTGAGTTTCTTTATTTTAAAAAGAGAAATAGTAAAAAACAAAAACAAAAGCAAACAAACCAGCAACTTGTCCCTTTGCAAGACACTGCCTCTTCTTTTCTTCTAAGTTTATGCTCTTTGCAATCTAGAAAGCCTTTCCTAGCTACTTGTGAGGATGAAGTGCTCATCATATTCCCTGTTGGCTGTCTGGAGAGATGGAAAAGTGCAGTCTAGTTCTTGGTTTGGGGGCTGTGTTAGAGAGGGAAAAGGTATTTCTAACCTCAATTGGATAATTGAATATGCTTCTACCAAATACAATGTCTGTGTGGTCATTTCATAGAAAAAAAAATATTATTTATCTTAAGTTCACTTGTATCTTTAATCAGAGACTTTTTAAATATTGACCTGAATAACCAACATATGTTTAGTTTTGATTCTATGAAAAATGCTTAAGTGTATCATCTCACGAAAAAAATTGGTCTCAGTGTTCAATATTTCAGAATTTTTCTGTATCACCATTATCTTATTCAATATCTGAGTCACTGTGAAGAGAAAATGATGTTAATTAAATAGGTTGTAGAATTTGTATGTACTTAAAATGGTTAGGATGCATCTGACTGTTTGAATACTGAGCCTACCATATGTAACTCTGAGCAGACCCTGTACCTTTGGTTCCCCACCAGAAGCCTACATTTCTTCATTTCTGTGTTTGGTAATAATATCTCATGCATATCTTTTAGAGTTAAGAGAGGAGGTTTTCGTAGAGTCCAGGAGACTTTCCCTTTCATTGTAATTATTTAATGATTGCATTTCTTTTCCTTCCATTGTGCCTTCTTTATTAATTCATACCCAGGGAAATGGTATCTACCTTGATCACAGAAGTGGAGGCAACCAAGAATAAATGTATGTGAGCGATGGAATCTTGGCAAGGTGTTTGTTCAACTTTTGCTGGAATAAGTAGCTAATTTCTATTTGGGATGGTGTTTTCTAGGAATAATATTTTAATTCATTTAACTTTTCTGTTCTTTCTTAAAATCTGGATTTCTGACTGAGCATATTTATTCTAAAAATATATCTGCTGTTTTTTTCATAGACAGTTTATAGTCATAATTCACTTGTACTAGAGATGTTCTCTTCATTTTATTTACACATGTATTTGGTCAGCAAATGTTTATTATATTCTAAAAATTATTCCAGGTACCAGGGATACCCTAGTGATTAAAATGGTGTTTTTTGTGGAATCCTCTATCCTTAGCTTCAAGTTGAGTCCCATGCGATGCTGTCTTTGAGGTGTATTTTTTTGCTTGGCTTTTCATCCTAGATCTATTTGAAATTCACCCTTTAACAAGAGCATAGCACGACCAGTCCTGATTCACTTGCTTTACTGAAATAGTAAAGCATTTTGGGATAAGTTTTTTTTTTTTTTTTTTTTTTTTTTCTGTTATTTTCTCTTTGGTTCTTGACTACACCCCAGGGCTGGGTCTAGGCTGCTTTAGAGGCTGAAGGGTGGTGATAGCACCAGACTGAATTTTGAGGGCACATCATGCTTTATGAATAGACCTCTGTAGCTGGGCTGTGTTAGGTGGATCTCTGAGTTCAAGGCCAGACTGGTCTACAAATCGAGTTCCAGGATAGCCAGGAGCGTTATACAAAGAAACCCTGTTTCAAAAAAAAAAAAAAACCAAACCAACAATCAAAACAAAAAATCAGACAATAGACCTATGGTGAAGAACTTGGTCTGTAAGACTACCTCTGCCAAGGTGACCTGGAGTTCAGAAAACTCAGGCCACTCAGCTGGTGCCTACATCCAATTTAACATGCTCTTTATTGATGCAATTAGGAATTCCATATTTGTTATTCTCCATGACTTTTCCAAAGTCAGATATTTGTTGTAAAATACTCTATTTTTACTGCAATTCTTTGCAACGTTGAAAGCCAATTTTAGGCCCAGGACACATTCAGAATGTTATTTGGGACATGCTGCTTTCTGTAACTTAATGGAATTCACTATTTTAATTTAAGTATTGGCACAAAGTATTTCTTCACAATACTAGCATCTATACATTTGATATTGATTATTTTAAGTGAAAAATTAAGAGTTGAGAGAAGCTTATTTCATCTTGCCACATTATAAGTGTTCCTAGCAATTTTCTCAATCTGTCACTGCAGTGATACTGTCCCCCCAATTGAACTCACAGAAATGTTTTATTCATTTGTTACAAATTCATTTGTTGAACTCATTAATGATATTGACTATTACTGTTTTCAAGAGTAATATAGAAAGTGCTTTTTAAAATGTCTTACCTTTATCCCTGTTTATGTTCTAGTGGTATGTCAAGAGCTTCTCTCTGTCTCTGTCTCTGTCTTTCTCTCTCTCACACACAGATTCACACAGACAGACAGACAGACAGACACACACACACCCTTACCTATTGATAGCCCCAAAAGGAAAAGTGGGCTACTTCACTGGGATGTGTGTACTGGGTATCAAGCACTGTTTTGAATGTCCTTGTGTATAATTTCTCATTTAGACAATTATGTTTGAAGGAACTAAGCATAATTCCTATTTTTATAAGTGGTCTAGCTTAAGTTCAGGTTATTTTAATTAACTTATTATACTTACACTCATAATAAATAAGATGTGTGATCTGATTATAGATTTACTGATTCTTCCCATCTTACCATGTTCATTTCAGTAAGAACATTTATTTTCATTTTTCCTGAAGCATTTGTTTTCTCTTTCTGCCATAGTCATTAAGATAACTATATTCATTATCAGTGACAATGAATCTTAGTTGGAAAGAGTCAAGGAATATGTACATTAGCAGCTAATTTCTCCACATGAGTTCTAAATGTAGGGACTAGTGAGTGCTAAAATGCTGTCAAAATAAAGTTGTTAAGTGGCCTTGGGTTTGTTTCTAGTCATCTGGAGAGAGCTTGTCAAACCATTCTCCTCTTTGCAAAAAGTAGGAAATATGAGTGGGGCATTCTTCCATCATCTTGTGCTCTACAGCTTACTTGTAATCCTACTGTCAATTTCTTTTTTATTCGAAACATCCATCATCATTCAACATTTTCTCTGGTGCCCATCAGCTGGCCTTCCCAGCTGAGATTAGACTGCAAGCATAATGAATGAAGGTGAGAGCTCTCCCTGTCTGGTCAGTGCATGTCTCAGAATTGGAGTAGCTCGCTCCTTAATGGTCTTGACAGCAGTTCCCAGGCTACTTGGCTGAATGGGAGACCGTGTGAGGAGAGGTGAGTTCGGTTTCTCACCCAGAATACTGAAATGCCAAGAGTCCATTTACAGTCCATTTTGATGGTAGACACTCTCAGACTTTGTGATCTTTGGTCAGGGCCTTGCTTTTGGTTCTGATAGCTTTATTTTCCAAAAATAGTTCTTTAGGATGCTGCTTCTTTTTTCTTTTTAAAATGGTAATTCAATACCTTTGGCAGTTTTGTGCTATTACAACAGAATATCACAGACTTTGTTGTCTATAATGAACAGAAATTCAATGTTGTGTAGATCTAGAGGATTGGAAGATGAAATTGTGGGCCATCAAGTGACTTTTTTGCATATCTCATACCATGGTAGAAAACAGAGGAAGGGTGAGAGAGAAAGGGGGCTCAAATTTCTATAGTCATCTGTGTCCTGGGATGTTTGTTTGAATCCATGCATGAGCATCCTCATGACAAGTATCAGATCTCAGTACTGCTGAATTGGAGGTTAAGAGTCCAACACATGGTGTTTGGGAATCACATTTGTACCATAGCATTTAGTAACCTAGATTTAGACATCTGCTTTATAAAGAGGAAACCATATCAGATGCAATGAGGGTCACATAGGCATGGGTCTGAAAGAATGCACAAGGTTCCCAGAGGTAGAATTTTGGCTGATGGTTAAAGTACACAGAGCAGTCGTTTTCACTCGTACTGAACAATAGCACACCACATAAATCCATCATTTTCCTTAGCTCCCAGTTTTGAGCACTGGGAATGTGGCTAAGTTTGGAACTTCATACCCTGTCTTCCTCCCTTCATTGCCACAGCCTTGTCTCTCCCACTGACATTCTAGTGGCTCCTGTCTTCCTAGTTGGTATTTGTTTGTTTTTTATGGTGGCTCTATCCCTTGCTATAAACACACATTTATGAGGTATTCCTACTACCTATAAGGCTTTAGGAGGACAGAGCAAGTTATTCACTTTTGCTAGGCTTTGACAGTTGACAATATATTTTCAAATATACTTTCTTACCTAATTTTAATATTATTTTGTCCACCTAGGGCTCCATTTCTTTTTCCAATAATGCAGCAGATGCATGCTTGCTTAACTTCTTTCCATAGTTATAAGTTATATAAACTTTTTGTAAATTTTATTTATTTATTTATTTATTTATTTATTTATTCTATATACAGTGTTCTGATCACATGTATGCCTGCAGGCCAGAAGAGAGCACAAGATCTCATTACAGGTGGTTGTGAGCCACCATGTGGTTACTGGGGATTGTACTCAGGACCTCTGGAAGAGCAGCCAATGCTCTTAACCTCTGAGCCAAGTTATATAAACTTTAATGAAGTCATATAATGATAATAAAAATGGCATATGTTAAGGTTTGTCTGAGTTGTTTTTTATGGAGACAGTTGTTTTTTGGGAAACAGGATTGACTATTTTAGGCTTGACATTGGACTTTAAAGGATTGGTAAAAGAAATACCCCTCCAAAACTGAGCCCCGTATGCCCAAGGCACACAGGCCCAGCATCCATACAGTGTATGCATTGTATATAAAGAACTAGTTGACTGCCTTGGTTGTTCCAGTTTAAATTTAATTATGGAGTCCTTAAAATCATAACACTTGATCTTTTTAGAAGTCATTAAAGACACCTACTCATTTCTATTATTATGAGTAGAATTGTGTGTTATTTTTGTATCCATCTCATATAAAGTTTTTTGTTTGGTTTTGTGTATGCTGTTCCTGGAGTGCAGAATATAACCTTATTTTCCCTGTACTCATCTCCTTGGTTTTTGTTCTGATTAGGTTTTGTAGTCTTGAATGGTATATTGTTGATGAAGAAGATAAATCTATTCTGAGTTTATTTTCTCTGTTTGTAAATGTTCAATGTGATCTTTGAAGGTAAAGTTTTGTTAAAGGAGTAGTATTTCTATTAGTCTGTTCCAGGCCCTAGCTGTTTTCCTCCTTTTCTTTTTTGGTGTTGTATATTCATTAAACCTAGGTCCTTGATCATGCAGAGCACATTCAATACAGCTGAGCTATACCCCTAGAACTTGTGTTCGTCTAGATGCTTTCATTTAAGTTGCAAAAATTAGCAAGATGTTAATAATCCTGGTTCATATCATTGTGTTCAGATGCAGATTTTGAGAATGTGAAGAAGGCCATTAATTTAAAGGAAGAATATACCATTGTATTTTTGTTAGAAATTTAGATCTGTGCTCTGATGGTTTTATGGAAACAACTTATCCAAAAAGTATCTATCTAAATGCCTCTGGGAAGTGCTGATGATCCTGGATGTTGTTTGCTGAAGTGTCCCTTGGTTTTATCCATTTCCTAGATGCCTTGGAGACCACAAAGATGGATAATAAACCAGAGTCAGCCTTGCTTGTGTCTGATACCATGCAAAGAATTCTAACCATAAGGAAATATTTAGAGAGAGAAAAAATATATATGTAGGTTGCTAGGGTTTCGAAGAAACCCACCAAATAGTATGGTTTTTGTGCCAGAATTCTGAAACTGTTGAGGACTAACGAAGTAAATGAAAAGTAGAGTACCAATTATACAATAAAAATAATGACACTGAAGGACATAACCTAGCTTAGGTGGACTTGCTAGCTGAACATGTGAGATAGATTTGTTTACCCATTTAATAGAAGGTATTAGACCACTTTATTTCTTTTTTAACCTTCCCCTCACTTCTTTTTTGATAGCCAAGTCCTTTATAGGCAGACTTTCCTCCCTCCCTGTATTGAAACAAGGTCTTACATGTGTTCTGTAATAATTCTACCCTTGAGTTATATCTACAGCCTTACCAACATAAACCAAACTACATTTACCATATGTAGACATCGTGGTTTTTCAAATGGAATACTGTGGCTTTCCAGGATATTTATGCCCTGCCTCTTCCCCTTAATTTTTGCTGATCAAGACAATTTACTCATCTTGGAATATGTAAAAGTGGAGAGACGCTAGGGAATATAGCAATTGAATCATTAAAAATCCATGGGGGCAGGGTGGTGGTGCTAGTGGAAGCATTTCTTCCAGCTTCTGAAGTTATATGCAGCTTTGTATATTCTAAACTCTCTGCAACTAAATCTTGGCAAAACAGTGATGTAAATTGTTACTGCCTCAGAATGTGTGAGCTCGGCAATTACTTCTTGCACTTTGACCCTTTGATGTTTCAGCTAATTACCTACTAAGAACCATTTCAGGAAAGAATATAAGTTCTGGTTGCCATTGCAAATCTTGCTTCAAGATTTGTGATAGCATCGAGAAGGCAGCAATGTTACACTTTGCAAAGTATGTATCAGCAGCTTGAAATAAAATCCTGCATACCTTGTGGTACACTCTTTAAGAAAGTATCATTCTCGGTAATACAGGATGGCGCTTATTGGAAAATATGAATGCTGCCAGCTCTGAGTCAGTTATTCCAAGGGATGGAGTGTGTATATTATATAGTTTTTAAAAGGTCTTGATGAGTTTCTTTTTAATTTTTTTAAAGTTTGTGCATAGGAGTGTTACCTGCACATATTTTTGTGGGCTACTTGTGTGTATGGTGCCCTAGATGACCAGAAGAGAACATTGGATCCTCTGGAACTGGAGAAGCAAATGGTTTTGAGCTACCATGTGGGTGCTGGGAATTGAATGCAGGTCCTCTAGAAGGAGCAGCACCCAGTGCTTTTAACCACTAAGCTAAATTTTTTTTTTGCCCCAAGTTTACTTTTCTTATTTTTTTTATATTAAATGTACTCAAGGTATTTATGGACTATCTATTTAAATAGCCAAGTAAACTTTCTACTATGATATATAATAAAGATCTTAATAAATTACATATTTTAATAACTAGAATTTTTTCTCCTAGTATTACATAAAATAGTAGTGTGCCTTTTAATTCATGAAGTTTTTGTCTTGGTGACAATTATGGCAAATAGGATTAAATACGTTTTACAATCTGGGATGCTTTAAATGTAACTTCTTCTTTCTCTGTGTGCTCTACTGTTCGAAGAAGACACTGTTGACTAGAGAGAAATGTTTTAGCCTCAACTGCATTGTAACCTTGAGCCATTACTTTCCATGTGTCATTGATTCTTCCTGGACTTCCCTTTTTTTCTTTCCTGTGTAATTGTGCCATAGATTGTTAAAGAGAAAGATTGCATCATGTCATTTGCAATAGCTGTAAATACTGTGGGTAACTTAAAAGGTAGCCCTTTTGACAATACAACACTCATACAATGCTTATCTTGGTTTGCTTTATCTGTAAAACTTCCAACTAGCTAAATCTCGGTTTTCATTTTTCCTGGAAGGGGGTCCTGATGACAACTTAATTGAAGGTGGAGGAACAAAATTTGTCTGCAAACCTGGAGCCAGAAATATTACTGTCATATTCCATCCATTACTGAGGTAAGTCATCCCTATGATGTACTAACCCATGATCAATATTCTCATTATTTATGCTGATGTGCTTAGTGCCAGTCGTTCAGCCAGCATTGAGTCAAATCATTAGAAAAAAGAAACTTGTTTCATTTTCACAGGTTTCACAGTGAAAGTTAGTCAATAGAACAGATAATATCAGCCAAGTCGCTCCCTGTTCACAGACACTTGAATTTGATTTTCTTTAATTCCTTCTCTAGTCCTGCCCATCTTCTTCCCTCCTCCTCCTCCTCCTCCTCTGTTTTTGGATCTGTCTCAGTGGTTGGCAAGTCCAGGCCTGCTGGGGCCATCTAGCCTGCCATCTGTTTTCATAAACACACATTTGTTGACCACAGTTGTGCTCATGTGTCCATGTGTAGCCTTCCTCTGCCTCTGCGCTGCCATCTCAGAGATGAAGCGTTGCAGTGTAACTCCCAGCCTGCAAGCCTGCGTTTTTGCTCTCTAGTTCTTCATAAGAAACACAGATTACTGACCCATGGTCTCTCTTACTCATTTACACTAATTACTCCTTCATTATCTTTTGAGAATTACCAAGTCCCTGAACAGATGTGATTTACAGAAACCTGAAAGATATTAAGAATAAAATATATGGCTTTGTTTCTTGGAAGATAATTTGATGGTGAGCAGAATAAAATCTGTTACATTGTTCACTTCTCGATTATACTATAGTGTAGCAAAGAAAATTTCAGGATGCTTTCCCCAAAAAATATTCTAAGTCCTAAGTGCTTTTAAACAGGTCTTTTCTGCCAGAGTTAAAGGTACAATTGCTCAGTCATTACAAATTAATGATTTCTAGAGATCTATGTGCATGACAGAGTTCAAACTGTTTATAAAATTATGGAAGGCTAAGATGCTGTATTTAATACTGTGGTTCATTAAATTAATTTTGAAAATGCATGAAGAATAAATATTGTACACATTAACAGGTAGCATGATGTTTTCATACATATAAGAATCTTGTACTACTGTGTTAAATATCTTTGACATTTATCACTTTTGGGGCGAAACCTCAATCTTTTATGAAATGTGCATTATTGTCTGCAGCCCTCCAGTTGCACCACTGCAGACCAGTTCTTTGTCTTCCTACCTCATCTCAAGTGGCTACTCATAGCTCAGCTTTTCCCATCTGTTTCCCCTAGTCACCCTATCCTCTGTGAACCTACATTTCACTCTTAACTTCCACAAGAATGAGATCACGCCCTTTGACCCATATGTCACTAATGACAGACTTGAATAGTATTCCATTGTGTATGTATATCACATGTCTTTTATCCAGTCGTCAGCTGAAGGGTACTCTGGTTGTTTCCACTTTTGGGGGGATATGTACCTAGTATGGCAATTGCTAGATCATACAATGGTTCTCTTCTTAATTTTGGGGAAACCTTCACACTCTTTTTCCATAATGGCTGTTTTAATTGACCTTTCAGGAAATGTTCATATAATAGCTAACATTATTTTACTGTATACTTAAAATGCTTAATAAGGGAAATTTAATATCTTATGTTTATCACAGTTTAGAGAAAGAACTTTGGATTTATATAATATTGCTTTTCTCTGTAAAGAACCTTTATATACTCACTGTATTTGTATGTAAAGTAACAAACTTTTGAATTCATTACAAGGTGTATCTCAGAATAACAGTCTAAGCCTCTAAAACTCTTGTTGCAAGTAAATTCACTTAAGAATCATGGGGTTAAGACAAATAAGACTATTTAATTGGTTAATATATATTATATATGTTACATATAATAGGTAAATTATAATGTAAAACTTCTGTATTTAACAATATTGTCCATATATATCAGGACTTTGGTAATTTGTTTAATACATGTTCATCAATTACAATTGATTTTTAATTAGTGTTGTTAATTGCTAAGGAAGCAGGAATGTACCTGAATATTTATTGGCCTCTTCTAAAGCCAGTTTAACATTGTACTTTGCTGCTTAATTGTACCATAGTGTGGATGAATTGAGTCCTTGTATATACATTTATTTTGAGCATGGAAGGATGCCTATGGAGGGTAGAACTTAACAGATTGTAATAGCTTTCTAGTGCTTTCTAAAGAGCTGTTTTACGGCTTTTCTTACCCATTCCATTTGTATTTTAATTCTCAGTTTTGTTATTGTTGACAGGAACTGAAGGTTTGTCACATGATATAATTCACCATTAGTTATTTCTTTGTGTATCTCTTAATGTAAGTAGCAAGAACATTATGTGACTTGCAAGGTGAATTAATTCTTTGGTAAGCATGTGACAATTACAGGCTTTACATTAGCCCTTGGCACAAATTCAAACCTTACTCCTTAAATGCACTGTTAAGTTTCAGTGAAAATAAAATAATGGACTTATAGAACTTCAAATGGCTAAGCCCTTTAGTAATTTTTACTTTTTAATTTTAGTTACTATTTTCCAACATTTTCTGTGTCCATTATTTCTTCTTAAGTTTATAAATTAAATTTTGTAATTAGAATCACCACATACACACACACACACACACACACACACACACACACACACACACACACACACACATAGTTTATTTCCACTCATTGATTTTCATCATGAGTTAACTCTTTACTAGTAGTTATATTAATAGACTATTATATTATTATTTATGTTATTCATATTAATATTAATAGACTCTTCAAACATATGTTCTTATTTAAAAGACAATATTTCAAAGTGAGACAGGCAGATTAGAAGAGTGGAAAGATGTCAGCAGGAGTAGGGGACTTGAAATTTAAGATGAAAACCATAATAGGGTATCTTTGCTCTTTCTGGACTCCTTTTTTAGCTTTTGTCACCGATTATTTACTGGACTCTGCCTCTATGTAAGGCTTAAGAGAACAGGATGAGGTCACAGTCTTGTCTACAAGATGCTTGCTTGGTAACCCGCTTGGTAGGAGACAGAAGTCAGCAGGTCTGGGCACAGCAGCTATTGGGAAGGATGTGAATCCGTGGAATGTTTTAAATCTGCCAGAGAACATGCGTATGCAATGTTTCTCTTGAGCCAGTGTGGCAATTCTTATAATCATATATCCTCTTTTTAGTCACTGTCTTCCTCCTGCTATTCTGGGAACTTTCTACTTAGATCAAGTGACTCATATTCCTAACTTATCTCAAACTTTTTGGTTTTGTTTATCAGGTAGATTGTGATTATGAGTTGCAGAAGTAACTTTCCTCACAATGACATTTATCATGAATTCTTTAGTAGCAACTAATAGACTGTGTAAGCTTCCTTGTATCTTTTGCTGAGCTTAAATATTTTCCTCACTGGGAGACAGAATTTCTTCTGCCCCCCCCTCCCCACCCCACCCCCCCCCCAGCATCAATGGTGCTCTGTCTTCTGGAAACTTTGCATATAGCTTTGTACACTTCATTTATGAAGAAAGTACTTTCGTCACTTTGCTTCAGCTGGCAGTGTGTTCTTCAGTGCCTAGAGGGGTTTCTGAATTGGAGATGGGACTGCCCTTCTGAGAGTGCTGCAGAGTTGATTCCCGTTATTTTGTTTGATATATTCCCAGAAGTCATTTGTGCTTTCCTCTCATAAAATTATTCTACAAGGTCTTCCATTCTGGTAACCTTGTAGTCTTATTTTTGTACTCTCCTCATAACCACGGCAGCCGTATCACTTTGAAATCACATAGGATGTTGGAGACAAATGTACTGCCTTCCAATTGTTCACCACATTTACTCGGCTGGTGCTTTTATATTTGTTTAATATTTTTCCTTACTGTTTACTTTTGGTCAATCTTGTATCTTGAAAAGATGGGGGATAGAATCATCTTGCTTGCTTTACTCTTAGCCTACCAAGAAATTGTAAGCAATTGAAGCCCTACCCAAAGCTTGCAATGAGAAGAGGTCGTTTCATCAATTTTTCTGCCTGTTGATCTAAATGAGAAAAAGCATATTGAAACAAATTTTCTATTGGCCAAATTACAATGAGTTTTAATTTTCTTTATATGTTAGCAAAGAGTTGATTAGCTTGCATGTTGATTTCTGCATTTTAATTTTTATGACTGTGACTGGGCAATGCCTTTATATTTCAGGAATGCAAGGGCCTTATCCTTCAAAAATTAAAAGTTCCAGCCTGGGCTACCAAGTGAGCTCCAGGAAAGGCGCAAAGCTACACAGAGAAACCCTGTCTCGAAAAACCAAAAAAAAAAAAAAAAAATTAAAAGTTCAAACAACAAGTGAATTTTACAATGTGTTATTTCTGTTGCTCGGTGTTTTGTAGAGTCTGAGTTGGGAAGGTCTTTGTGAGAGCATGTTTGTTAATCAGACCTGAGGATGCAGTAAGAGGAGCAGCCTGAATATTTGAGGGAAGAATCCCTGGCCAGCAGAAACGCAAATGAAAAGGGAAAGGTGACTGTTTTCCAAGAACCACCATGGGCTTGCTGAGGCTGGGTATATTCCCCAATGGTCCCTGTTGGAGGATGTGAATTGAAAGCTTATACTCAAAGTAGTAGAATATAAATGGGTTCCTTTTATATTTATTTTATATTTATAAATATATTTTATATTATTTTAAAGAGGGCAATACATTTAGACTGAAAAAATATAGGAACTACCTTTGTAATTCCCAAAAGCTTGGAAAGTATAGAGAAAGCCTGATAATGCTGGCATTCAGGAAAAATTATTATATTAGGCCTCTTACTTGATTTGAAGTACAGAACTCTTTCTAAGGACTAGGTTAGTATAACTTAGTGTAGTTAGTATAGATTATTATTACATTGAAAATGATAGATCCCTCCTAACAATGATATATCTAGAAGTAGAATATGTAATTTGATGTAGCTCATTTTTATTATATTCTCCAGTGTTGTTTGGCAAATGCTATGTTGTTTGGAAAATCAGAATGTCACACAGAATTCATCCCATGTGTGGTTTCTGATACAACGTACTTTCAAATATACTTATAAAGTCTTGTTTTCCACTGAAGCAGTGAATGGTCTGGCAGGCTTCATTACAAAAGTCCTGGTTTGTTTTAGCTAATCTTTCTAAAGAATAACTACAGAAGAATGACTTCTTTGGCAAATTACATGTTAGCCTAAACCTAGTCTAGCACAATGGGTCTGTTTTGAAAATATTTCCAAGATTATAAAACCTTTCTAATAGAAACCTTACTTTAAAATCTTACTTAACTTCTTTCCCTGTTTCTGTTGGATTTTCCCCTTATATTCAAAAGTGTAGAATAATGCCTTCATTTCTTAATAGTAGTTATGTAGGTATCTGTGTGTTCATATGGTTTGCTTTGAAAGGAAGATGTAGTTTGAATATTTAGAATAAACATTCTATATTTTTTGCCAATGTATGTAGCAGGTTTTCTTTCGAGTCACCACCTATCTCCCAAATCATGATAGGGAGAATATTATTAGTTATGAATGCTTGACCTTAGCTTAGGCTTGTCCTAGTAGCCCTTATAACTTATTTTAACTTGTTTCTATTCATCTACGTTTTGCCTCGGAGCTTTTTACCTTTCTTTCATTCTGTATGTCCTACTTTGTGTCTGTCTGGCGGCTACCTGTCTAGCTAGTCTTGAGGCATCTCCCTCTCTTTCTCCCTTGTTCTCTTTTCTCTCATTCTTCCAAGCCTAGATTCTTCCTTCTACTTATTCTCTCTGCCCACCAGCCCTACCTATCCTTCCTCTGCCTAACTATTAGTTGTTCAGCTTTTTATTAGACCAATCAGATGCCTTAGGCAGGTCAGGGAGACAAATGCAACTCATCTTTTACATAATTAAACAATGCAGCATAAACAAAATGAAACATAGCTTTACATAATTAAAGTAATATTCCAAAACAATGCTTTTATCTTTGAGAAGTGTAGAAAAGTTGTTTCCACTAAGACAGTTTGATATTTACAGTGATATTTGGTAGTGTTATTCCAAGCATCCACATGTATGTGATATGTTTATACAGAAACATGCTTGTTCTTTTATTTTAAGTGATTTTTTTAAATTATTTTTTATTTTGTGATGTTTTGCTTGCATGTGTATGTCTGTGTGAGAGTGTTGGATCCCTGGAACTAGAGTTTCGGACAATTGTGAGCTGCTATAATGGGTACTTGGAACTGAACCCAGGTCTTCTAGAAGAGAAGCCAGTGCTCTTTACTGCTGAACAATCTCTCCAGCCTCATCATGCTTGTTCTTGCTAAAGCTTAGGTGCACAATTTCAAAGGTACTGGTGATGATACTGTGTGTCATATGCTATTCATAAATTGGGGGGCAATATGACCACTATGTTGCATTCCTAAGAAACAGAACTGTCTTTTTCTGAATTATGAAATTAATTTACAGACTATATGACCTATGAAGCCTAAGGTGCACTGAGCATTGGTTTATGTAGATTCTAAAACCCACATGAGTACATGCTTTCAACTTTACATTACAAATATTAACTGCTTTTAATCTTTCATCAAACATTTGGAAATTAAATCATGTTTTTTGTTTGCTTTTCGTTTTTGTTTGTTTGTTTGTTTGTTTGTTTGTTTCAAGATAGGGTTTCTCTTTGTAACAGCCCTGGCTGTACTGGAACTCATTTTGTGGGCCAGGCTGGCCTTCAGACTCACAAAGTTCCTCATGCCTCTGCCTCCCAAGTGCTGGAAGTAAAGGCGTGTGCCACCACTGCCCCGTGAAATCACATTTTGTATTCTCATCTTCTCTTAACCTTTATCTCTTCTACCATGTTATGTGATACATGCTACACATTGGTTGCAACACCCTGTACCTGAGTGAAATGAAAGTCAGTCAGGGAGTCAAACCACTTCTCTGTGCACCCTTCAACAATGTTGAAAGAAGTCATTTGGTAATCCATTTACACATAAAGTACAGATAATTCTATGAAAAATAAAAGGAAATTTAACAATCAACTGGAAAGATTAGAAGTGTTAGAAATGTGGGTATATGTAATGAGACTTGATGCTAATTAGTGATGGGTTTCTAATGAAAAATCAGTAGAAATACGAGGCAGTATCTACCCTGTAGATGCATAACCGGCAGCTGAGTTCAAGAAGAGTTAACTATACGCTCAATTGGTAGGTGCACATTCTTTGGTTCTGTGACTCTAGTTCTGACACACGTGCTGCTTCTGAAATCTAGATTGATGTATTTCTTTCAGAATGTTCATTTGGGATTTCAGGGATTTTGTTGGTGTTTGCTTGGTTGGTTGGTTGGTTGTTTTTAATCAAACATATCAGCACTACTGATTGCCATTGGCAGGACTGGAAATTCTAATGTCTTCTGCACACTTTTTAGCTTGACTTTTTCTCCACATTGGACAGTGGGGTTCTTTTCAGATCTGGAGTGTTACTAGAGATCACCCCTCTCTTCTCTGTAGTTTAGTTAGCTTTACTCCCCCCTTACCTCACTGTGTTTCTTCTCTTTCTGTTTGCTGTTTTCCTGTTTTGTTTTATCATAGCAACTTCTTCATGTAGTGAATTCATTCTTGCAGTGACTTTGTCTTTCTACCACTGTAAAGACTAAAACATAACACACTGCACTAAAATTATCCAAACTGTGCTGCTGTGATTTCTAAATTATATGCTGAAATTTTATATGTATTAATTCTCTCACTCTCCATTAACATTATTGATAGTCTAAATATAAAAGTCAGAAGTAAAACTTTTCAGTGCAAAAATTTACATAGTTTGTGTACTTCTCTTTATGTATTCTGAACATGCATTTGTCTTTTGGATTGTATTAGCCAAAATATGCCTACTCAGCATCAGTGAAGTATGTTTATATCTAGCTAAAGGCCTATTTACATCTGGTTTTGGAATATAAGTTGATAATGAAATGTAAGATCAAAATAATGTAGGCATGCCTAAAGAAAAGTGTAATTTCTGTCTTTAATAACACATTCCTTTAGGTGTAGGCTATGCATTCTCTCTGTTCAATTTGGAAGCTTTACCTGTTCCCTGTTCCCTTCTGTGTGCACTCTCTCTTCCCCTCCTCTTCTCCTTTCCTCCTCCACTCCTCCCTCCACTCTCCCTCCCTCCCTCCACTCTCCCTCCCTCCACTCTCCCTCCCTCCCTCTACTCTCCCTCCCTCCACTCTCCCTCCCTCCACTCTCCCTCCCTCCACTCTCCCTCCCTCCCTCTACTCTCCCTCCCTCCACTCTCCCTCCCTCCACTCTCCCTCCCTCCACTCTCCCTCCCTCCACTCTCCCTCCCTCCCTCCACTCTCCCTCCCTCCACTCTCCCTCCCTCCACTCTCCCTCCCTCCACTCTCCCTCCCTCCACTCTCCCTCCCTCCACTCTCCCTCCCTCCACACACACTCCCTCCTCTCTCCCTCCCTCTACTCTCCCTCCCTCCACTCTCCCTGTCTCACTTTCTCCTGTCTCCCTGTCTTTCTTTCTCTCTCCATTGATTAAGTTATTTCTACTTTGCTGACTTTGATATTAGGGCTTCTGTATCAGACTAATTCTCTTCTTTGATAACTTCAAATTTTAAATTTTCATGAATGGTTATTTGAATATTTGTTCATTTTTAATTTACTCGTCATTCAGAACTAAGAATTAACCTTTTCAAAGAAAGATAATTGATAATATTAAATCAACATTCTTAAACAAATATGGGCATATAGTATAGTTTTGAGGAAATAAGTTCAGTCAAATGGGGAAGGGAGGAGCTTGGCAAGTGTGATTAGCCAGGAGCCCTTTAGAGGGAAGCATTACAAATGAGAGTTCAGGAATGGCCCTCTGGAGTCTAGGGAAAGCTTCACGTGAGTGGTTACCATAAAGCACATGCTGTGGGCCATAGTGGGGAGTTGGAAAGCTATTTTTCACAAAACAAAAATGAAAATTACAAATAATTAGGACAGATTGAAAAGTGGGGACGAGGGTAGGCATTAGCAGAGCATGCCTCTAAATCCCAGCACTGGCAGAGGCAGGCAGGCGGATCTCTGAGTTCAAGGCCATACTGGCAGACTGGTCTACAGAGCAAGAAGGCCAGGGCTACATAGTTCCCCGTGGCCTCTTTTGATGTAGCTAGCATTGCTGTGAGCCACTGAAGCTCTTTGGCTGTGCCATGAATGCTCAGGGTGTTTCCATCTGGGAAGCCAATGAAACCTTTTAAAATGTACTTTTGCCTTGTGTGTCTGTGTGAAGTATGATAGGAAAATGTTAAAATGTAAAAAAAGAAATAAGAATAGTAATGAAAAGTGTAAGAAAATCAGTCCTGTACCTATTCTTCACAATGTAATTAGAAATCTGAAACCTTCTGGACAGCGTAGATGTTCCTTAATACCCATAAATGCATCTGAGTGAGTTTTGTTTTTTTCTTATTTCAACTCTTTTAGGAAAATTGAGAGATTGATTTCTCTAAATAAAAAAACACCAATATCTTTCTCTGAGCTGCCACTCCCTCTGCCATATAAGTGTTAGTTTATTATATTTTCTTTTACATATGATTTGATTAGTAAATGAATCCCTCCCTCCCTCCCTCCCTCCCTCCCTCCCTCCCTCCCTCCCTCCCTCCCTCCCTCCCTCCCTCCCTCCCTCCCTCCCTCCCTCTTTCTTTGAGACTGGATCTCCTGTATAGCTCATGGCTTCCTCAATCTGAGCATCTTCTTTTCTCTACCTCCTAAGTGCTGCAGTTAGAGGCCATGCATGACCACTCCTGGCTGACTTGTTGATTTTCAGGGGTCAACTCGGACTTTGAGTGGGAGTTGACTATACTGTACAATGAACTGAATTTGAAGACATTTAAATATTTATATATCTGTTATAATCAATTAAAAATATATAAAAAAGTATATATGCTGTGTTTCTTTCACTTCTTGCTTAACACCTGCCACCCCACCCCACCCCACAAATATTTATGTAGAACTTAACTTTTTGTGTAGCACCGTCCATGGAGCTTTCTAGAACTTCTTTCTTTTCATGTTTTCTTTCTTTCTTTCTTTTTTTTTTTTCAAGACAGGATTTTTCTGTGTAGTTTTGGTGCCTGTCCTGGATCTCTCTCTGTAGATCAGGCTGGCCTTGAACTCACAGAGATCTGCCTGGCTCTGCCTCCTGAGTGTTGGGATTAAAGGCGTGCACCACCACTGCCTGGCTCTCGAACTTCTTTCTTAATTAGAGTATTGTGGTGATTGGAGTACAAAAGGAACTCCATAATGAGGAAGTCCACCTTTCCATCACTTCTGGATTTCCTGACCTTTATCAAGGTATTTGGCATAAGGACACTTTGACTATTGTGCAGGCAGATCCTTTTCTAACTCATATCTAGCCTTGACCCTTATCACTTGGTGTCCAAATTTAAAAAAAAAAAAAGGCAAAAAATAAACTTATTATCTTCATGTTAAATTAGATTTAATTTAACATAAACATGTTAATGTTGCCTAGAAGACTCTTGTTCCTACTTCCTCATGTATTCAGTGTTAGAAATTTCTTCTGGTTCTACTTCTGTGTCTTAAATTTTCCTGTTGGCATTGCTTTAGTCTGTTAGCTTCCCTACTATTCCCATTATGCCAGATCTGACCTTTCTTAACCCACCTGCATCAGCTCTGTGAGGGGCTCATGCTGCCTGCCTGCTTGTCCTGACTTTATGTTCCCTGCCCACTTAGTCTGAATTGTTGGTGTAAAGCATCACACCTGGCACTCCCACTCTGCACAGAACTCTCATGCTCACCTCTCAGTCTAGATCCATAACTCATTTCTTATTTTGGGCCTCTCATGCTATAATCTGCCCACAAATTTGAAATTGGCCTTCTTATTAGGAGAAAGTGGGGACATCTGTAATTACTGATGATATTTGGAAAGGTGGCAGAATAGTGATGAAAATAGAGTTGGGTTATATTAAATATAAAATTGGAAGTCTGCCTGGGAGATAGGAAAGGAAAATCAGAGTAGAACCTTTACTAAAATAGTATAAGCCAGATGAGTTATTGATAGTCATGACTGAACTCAAGATTATATGAATATTAATTAGATATTGAATCTTATGATGGCAATGGAAATCCTTCAGAAAACAAAATGCTTGAGGTCAGATACAGAGATTATGCCAAAAAAACAAAACCAGCAGATGAGTGGGTAGGAGCATGGAGTAGGAGGAGAGAATAAATCACAGAATGAGACAACTCCCCGGACTACAAGTTTTACTTCCATAAGGCTAGCTCTGTTGAGGGGAGTTGGTGGTGGTACAAATTACAGGATATTGTACCACCCTGTCCAGCCATTTGTGCTGAAATAGTAGTACATTAATTGCTTTTCCTGTTGCTGTCGTAAGAATATTTGACAGAAGCAAGGTAAGGAAGGATGGATTTATTTGGGCTCATAGTCTGAGAGTGTAGTCCATCGTGGTGGCAGAGGGATTTGAAACAGTTGACCATTGTGTCCACATGTAATGAGGAAAGGGAAATGGATGCTACAATTAAGCTCATGTCTTCCTTTTTATTCAGGAGAGGACCCTAGCTTCTTTATTATTATTATTATCATCATTCAATATATAGATGCCAGGTAAGGTGACTTTTCCAACCTCAGTTGAACTAATCTAGATAATTCCTCATAGGCATGTCCAGAAGTTGATCTAATAACACCTCCTAGATGTGCCAGGCATCTCTTTTCCTAGTTGACTCTATTATGTTAATTGACCACCAGTATTAATCTTTACAAGTAGATAGGTATATTTTTATTAACATAAAGATATGCAGTTAACATATTTAATAAATGTTGATTAAAGGCAGAATGTATAGCAGATTAAATTTTGCTTAAAATCTGTGACTTTATAAGGGCATGAAATATATAAATTCATAATTCATAAATACCATTTAGATTTGGTAATAGATGTGCAATGATAACCTGTATTTCCTGTTATCCTTTCTCTCCTCCTCCTCCTTCTCCCTTCTCTAATTGTGAGGATCAAACCCTAGGTAGGACCTTACACATACTAGGCAAGCTGTCTACACTGAGTTGCATCCCAGCTCCTCCCATATTTTTCTCATTCATTATAATTAACATATGTTTATTTAGAATTAACCAAGACAAAAGGAAGAGGCAATCTTCTAAGACTATGACTTTCTAGTATATGAATAACGATAACCTTATCACAAGCATTATCATACTTTTAAGATATTTGTAATAACAAAGATTAGGTAATATATAAGTAGCAGTTTATAAATTACATCCAAAGATATTTTCATGTTTGGTGATCACACAAATCTTAAGATACGGGGTTGGGGATTTAGCTCAAGGCCCTGGGTTCGGTCCTCAGCTCTGGGGAAAAAAAAAATCCTAAGATACAATTTGAAAAGATTGTGTAATAAGGCCTCATTTCATGGATGGGACTTTATATCCAGCTCTTATTGAGGTACAGTTTTGGAGGCTGGACACAAATCAGTGAATCTGGTTTTGTTTTGTTTTGTTTTGTTTTGGTTTGGTTTGGTTTTTGAGACAGGGTTTCTCCGTGTAGTTTTGGTTCCTGTCCTGGATCTCGCTCTGTAAGTCAGGCTGTCCTCCAACTCACAAAGAAATGCCTAGCTCTCCTAGTGATGGGATTAAAGGCGTGAGCCACCACTGCCCAGCTTTTTGTTTTTGTTTTAGTTTTTTTTTTTTTAATTTGAATTTTAAAACTATTCTTTCTATCATGTGGAGTTTTAAGTCCCAGGTACTAAGGATTTTGTTCAGGTATCTGAGCCCTCTACATTTTGAGGTTCCTGCCACATCTAAATCTGGGTGTCTGTTTACTTAGTAAGGAATAATCATATCAAAGACAAGATCCAAAGACTGTTATCTTTCGCCTTCAGTTTTCATTTTACTTTCTACAGTTCATGGAAGCACCCTTTGCCTCTGGAAGTTTGTCAGTGGGCATCTGTGCCACCCTCTGTTGTACTGTGTCCATTTTCTCTTCATGTCAATCTGTTTCCTCTTCTTTTTCCTGGTAAATTGTTTATTCCCTTATGCAACATGCTCTTGTGAGAACTTTCTAGAACCTCTTTTTGTCTTTTCTTTCTTTCACTGCTTCCCCTCCCTGCTCTCTGTCCCTTGGAAGGCCTAACCCGCATGTGTGCGCAGATGTGTCTACTCATGTTCTTAGCTTTTGAGACAGTTGTCAGAGCCAATTGTTTTTGCATAGCTAGATCTTTGATAATATGAAACTCTTGTATAATATTGGAGTGACCAGCCTTAATGTTATACATCCCAGGGGCTCAAGAGAGAAAACCACAAACAGCAAGGACTATTTTTGGGAAATAGAATTTCAGCACACCGAGCTCTTTAGTCCACTTGTTTTAATTCTTCTGGGATAACATCCTATTTACACAGCCTCAGTTCTGTTCTTGTGCCTAGCTCCTTTCTTGCCTGATTTCTTTCTCTATTTGTCTACTGCTCCCTCCCTCTAAGTTCTATCTTAATTCTCTCATCTTAATTCTGCCTCATCCAGTCCCTTCATCTTGTTCTTACCTGGCTAGTACTTCCCCATCTGGCTCTTCCTCATCTTTCATCTTGTCCACATGTTCTTTCTGATCTAAATCCACCTTATCCCTCTCTGTTCTCTGTCTCAAAGTTCTCCCCAAGTTTCTCAGGAATCCAGTTTAAACCCAAGCAATAGCAATCCCCTGGTTGAGCAAGGTTACCAGGCTTGAATTGTATGGGGTCATAAAGGTAGGTAAGAATTTTCCTCAGGCAGTGACTGTCAGGCCTTCTTTTGCAACCCAAAATGGGAATGGTAAAAGAGGAGGTCAACTGAGTGCTAACGACCAGTTAGTATATAAAAAGGGAGATTTATGTGCTCAGTTTACATTCTGAGAAGTGGTTAGTTAAGAAGTTAGAGGTCTATAAAGTTAGTAAGGCTGTAAGAAAGGAGCTAAATTGTGTAAAGCTATTACTTAAGGTCCATTTGACCTAGGCGGTATCTCCTTGTGGAATTTACCTTAAATCAGGAGATTAGCATGTGGTGGTCTGGACTGTTACTTCTGTTAGTCCTTGAAAGTGGCTAAGGGAGATATCTGATTCCAGTGCTGAAAGGGGAGAAACAGATGGGCTGGGGGAAGGAAGCCTTTCCTGGAGCTGTTCTCCGAATACCTTGAATGTGTATGTTCAGAGAATAATCAGCCCACCCTGTTAGCCCTTCTTAGGGAAAAGTCAATTGGGAAAACTATGAAGGCACACAGATTTTCATAACAGAAGACAGCTGATATATAACAAGCCAAGTAACACCAAAAGCTCCTTGGAATTTGGCTTCCTCTGAAGGAATTCCTTGATCCCTTTGCCATAACCAGCTGAGTTCTTACAATATTTTCCTGCAGCTGTAGCATGAAATAATACTAGTTTCTCAGTAAATACTTGAGGAATGAATTTTGGTGAATTCAGCAATGTGAATTTTTCCTTAAGAGAAATACTGTAGTTTTCTCCATCAGAACCAGAGTAAAGTGGGTACAGACATCTGTTTTTTCTGGTGCCCACACAGGTCATGGATCATAGATCATCCTATGTACCTTGTGGTCATTGCCTTCTAAAACACATTTGCTTCCAGATCTCTTCTTGTGGTAGCTTCTGGTACTCCAGTAGATAAGCTGCAAGTCTCCATTTCTAACTGTGCTTTCTAGGGTAGTTACTCAAGGAAGATGAACTTCTAGCCAGGCCTTGGAAATAAATATGAGGATGACACTAAGGCAGCCATTCACTTCTTTTGCTGTAGTCCTGCTTTATGTTTGCTGGCAGAGTGCCTGTGTTTGATTTAAGATGATAGTGTGTAAACTCCTGAAGGTACGACTGTTAATTTCCCATGACAGCTTATGAAGCTTCCCCTCCTTGTCTTTTCCCAAACCTAGGCACACATATCAGAGGAACTCCTGTGTGCGACGTTTATGTAACTTCGTCTGTCAGAAAAGTGCCACAGCAAGTCAGTCAGGTTTCACATTTGCAAACATACTTCCACCTTACTGAACATCACAAAGGCTATCAAGAATTTCATTTCCCTATATGTTCTCCTCCTAGAGGGGAAACTCCTATAGGCCTTAATGTCAGTGGGACTTGTCAGAGCCTTTGGAGCTTCTGCCGGGTGTTTTTGGCATAGTTTGCTTTTGGAAGAAGGCTTGCCTGACCATTTTGCAATCTTCCAAGCATCTTACGCGAATTCTGTATTTTGCTGCAGTACAAACCTATCTTTGAAATATTAGTTATTATCTGACATTCTTTTTTTGTTTATCCTACTTTCTCTGAAAAAGCAAAGAATAAGCTTTTCCAAGTGGCCTTGATACTGATAAAATGAATACCTTTTTCTTTTTTTTCCTGCCAGCCTTCTAGATTCTTTTTACTAGCACACCCCACTCTGTGTTCAGTGGGACTGGAGTGAAATGCATGTGTGTGAGCCATTCATATTTCACATACTGTTTCATGTGGTGGATGATAAATATCCTCCAAGAGTGAGACCAGTTGCACTTCAATATGTAATTAATAATCACATTTCCAAAGAAGTTTGCATTTGGTTAGAACATAGCCAGTGGTATGTCTTCTGCAGAGAGAAGAAAGGGAAAAATAGAAGCATTTATAATGCAATCAGCACACCCCTCTATAATTTATGATTATTAGCATATCCTAGGAGACCCTGATGTTTGAATGTCTTTAAGATAGCACAAAGGCTCTCCCAAACAAATATGACAGAATTACTTGAGGGAACACATTAAGACAGCAGGCATGGTCCTTAATAGATCAACAATGTATATACTCATTATCACAGCAAACTCCAGGAAAACCATCACCGAAACCATAAGGAGTCAGGTTACTGATGCAGTCCTGGTGATTCTGCTTGTACTGCTCACATCCAATTTATCATCATATGTTTGAAACCATGCATACATTGAATCTCTTCAACATTAACATTGTTTCCTTCTTGTAGCTGGACATAGAGTATACATTTTGATCCCTTGTTATGTTGTATAGAAGAAAATATATATAACACTTTCGATTTTATACTGTACATAGAATAAATGGTAGTTTCCAAACATTATGAATCTATGATATTAGAATAATATAATATGGGCTTACTCACCTAAGTGTGCATATCCTGGGGCTCACTTTTATAATTCGCTTTTGTATTCTTCATGTTTCAATCACCTCACATGATGAAAGGATAGCTAAAATACTTGAGCCTTAGAGATCTGCCCAGTTATGTTGTAAGTATGTTGAAAGCATCACCTCCTTTCACCTTTCTGGAAACTGTGTTCCGTACTGTTATCATCTCCACCCTGTATCTGAAAAACCTGACTCTAAGAGAGATGGAGTAGATTGACCAAAATTGTACTATTGTAAATGTAGCCTCTGAGATGCAAGTCTGAGTCAGAGGCTCCAGAGCCCTGAGTTCTGCTTCTTTCTTTGTAGCGAGGGTGTGTGCCTCCATTCAACACCCTAAAGTGAAGCGGCATCTCAGGAGCTGTACTCCTCGGTGATAAAGCAGACTGGTCTCTTTCACCCTAGAATATCATTACATTATGATATTTTGGAAATAGTTCATGAATGCAGTTCTGCTGGGTTAGAGTAAATGATTTTTCTATTAAACAACTAAGATGAGAATATATATCATGGCCAGCTCCGAGTCTCAGAGACCCTGCAGATCAGGTCAAGGCCTCTCTGCATATGTCATATTCATGGTACTCCAGTCTGTTGATTGTGCCTGCCTCTTCATTTGTTCTCTGAAAAAAAAGAAAAAGAAAAAAGAAAATCAACAAAGTTTTGAGCCATTTTAGAAGGAAGCATTATAGTCTAACTGGTTAGTTTGGGTATAATAGTTTATATACTTTAAAGACGTTTACTATATAAACTTATAAATGATAAAATTTCTAGCCAATTAAAAATAAAATTTGTTTAAAAGAAATTTCCCTATCTCAGAAAAGGCACCAAATATTTTAGAGTATGGCCTTGAGCTGGAGAGATGGCTCAGGGGTTAAGACTGTGAACTGCTCTTCCAAAGGACTCTGCTCTGATTCCCAGCACACATGTCTGGTGGTTACACATACACACACACACACAGAGAGAGAGAGAGAGAGAGAGAGAGAGAGAGAGAGAGAGAGAGAGAGAGAGAGAGAGAGAGAGAGAGAGAGAGAAATAATAAAAAATCTTTTCACAAAGTACAGCACAATGAGTTTCTCATTTATTTTGTTTCTTAGGATATAGTGAAATGAATCTCTTATGTTGACAAGTGGATTGTTTCCATCTTTAGCCTTGTCTTCAAGAGAATATGAGCCTATGTGTGTCATGGCATTATTTTATTTTGCAAATAACTCCTGCATTTGTAAGCTCTTCTTCTTACAACATACAGGGAGTATATTATTCCCAAATATTCACTATAGACTGGTTTTCAACACATGTATATCTCAGTGTCTGAAAATTCTTCATACTAATATAGTATAGAATAGGGAAGGACAACTATCCTGACTTACATTCAGGTAGTTTGTTGGTACCATCTTGCTACGCTTTAGTCTTTATGAATGGACATATTAATGTATTTATTTGGAAGCATGTCAGTAGGATTATCATTTTGATTCAGAAGCATAACATTGTTTTAATTCGTCCAGTTGTTCATTTCATGTTTATGCTTTTCCAAAGTGACTGTGAGACAGTTGACCAAATACTTTGTTTGAGAAGCAGCTGAAAAGTGAACATGTGGTAAAACCCCTCCAGGATTGATTGATCAAAGAGAAGCAGAGCGGCTTCAGTTTTGTACTTTTTTCTCTTAATTTACTTGGGTTTTTCCAGTTAGTGCCCCCCCCCCCTTTATACACGGTTTCTTTGTGTAGCTCTGGAGCCTTTCCTGGAACTCACTCTGTAGCCCAGGCTGGCCTTGAACTCACAGAGATTCGCCTGCCTCTGCCTCCTGAGTGCTGGGATTAATGGCGTGTGCCATCACCGCCCAGCTCCAATTAGTGCCTTTAACACTAGGACAAGAAAAAGGTGTAACTATAATTGTGTTGTATGTATTTCTGTAGGTGTGGTTTTTAATGGAAACTTAGTTTATAACCATGTTTTTTTTTTTTTAACTCAACTGGGATTTTTCTTGTTCTTATTTTCTTGAAATAATATCTCGCTTTTTAGAGTACTAGACTTGCACACTCTGTATTGATTGTTCCTGGTGTTTGTAATCTATCCTGCGGAACCTCTGCTTCTGTGGATTATCTCTTTCTCCAGATATCAACACCACTTTCCTGGCCATTAGCATTTCTTCAGTGGTATTTCATTCACTTTTAAATATAGGAGGCAGGGTTCACAGCCTAGACAAGCAAATAAGTGTAAGTAGTGTGTATTTCCCAGCCTGTTCCACAACCTCCTGCCATGTGTGAAGTCCTACTCCTTTCCTACCACTGAAGGCTGTAATCTGGTGTCTGCCACTCTCATTTGTGTTTCTGGAAAGGGAAGGGAATGGTTCCACTGGAGTTTGCTATCTTAGCATCCTTCTGAAAACTTCACTGTTCACCAGATTTTGTCTCCCTTTGAACACTGTGATCTGAACGTCATCTTCGTTTCTGTAGCAAGACTGCACTAGGTAGCTCAGCTTAATCCTCTACCTGTCTGTCTCTGTGGCTGCTATTGGTAGTCTAGGGGGTTATTGAAAGGAAAAGTATGGCTTCATGATTATATACCTTAGTATATTCTTAACTATTGGATTAGGCCTAGGGAAATATCTTTTTTTCCTGGTAAATTTTATTTGATTGAAATTACAGTTTTCTCTCCCTCTATTCCTCCCAGTTTCTCCTGACCTCCCTCCCATCTGGATCCACTCCCTTTCTGTCTATTCTTAGAAAACAAAAGGACATCTAAGGGATAATAATACAAAAATTAAATCAGAATAGGACAGAACAAACCAACATAAGGAAAAGAGCCCAAGAAAAGGCACAAGGAACTAATACAGAAAGCAGCCATTGAGTGCTCTGTGTAAAAAAAAAAAAAAAAGAGAGAGAGAAAGAAAATTGTAGAAGTTATATACCTCTCTCCTCTCTCCCTTTTCTCCCCAAAGAGAACATTGAAAATGAGTCAGTAGAAGTCACTCTGCTCATGCACAGACTTTGATGTCCATGATGGATAGCATCTCTAGTGACTTAGTCTTTTTAGGGTGTAGGCTAACTAGACATTCTAGCTAAGAAGCTCAAAACCAGAACTGAAGCAGGAACTTCTTGTTCAAGACAAGTCTAGACTATAAGGATGCTATATATCCAAAAAACTGTGAAGGCAAACAAAATGAGAAGAAACCAACATCAGTGGTTTCTTTTTTTAAAAAAAAATAAATATTTTTATTTTATAATTAATTTAACTTTACATATCAGCCACGTCGAGAACCAGTGGTTTCTTAACACTGTATTCTATATTAATTTTCAAATTAAAAAAAAAAAGCACACATACACACAATGCCTTAGTCTAAAATAGTCTTGGTAGAGTGTGCTTCAAGTCTATTGTTTGGATTGGCTTCATAGTACAAAACTATGATTTGTGTGTTCACTATCACATAGGAAAATTTTCAAAAATTATCCTGAGGACATCTATGGAATAGCAGAACTGCCCCCCAAAGACCACACCTTGTAACCCCCAAACTCCGGAGAGCATCCACTTCCTGTTACATTGATTCTTTGTATTAGTCTAGGGAAAACTGAAAAGCTAGTTGGCTTCTTTCCCAGGTACTGGACTCTAGTTCTCGTCATATATTACTGAGTTCTCCATATGACATGCAGGAAAACTTCTCCATGTCAATGAAATGAAACTGACACAAGTACTTGGGACATGAAAGGATGCTTTTTAATTTGTATGTTAAAAGTATAAATTGTAATTACTTATACACACAGCTCGAAAAGCAATATTATTTTAAAGATAAGTGGAAGATGAGAGTTTTCCCTTCCTTTGAATTATCCAAAAACAAATGCTACACATTAATGAAACAATTGTTTTTATTAGGGTGGGTCCTGGAGAAATATAAGCTATTCATTTTTCTTTACCATAATAAAGAGTTTGAGCTTTTATATACTAAACATGAAAATTGTGTAAAAAGCACAAAACTTTAGTTCCACGTTATCTCTTAACAGAAGTGTTAAAGCAAATGAAAGAAATATAGAAGATGAGTGTGGAAAGGTGAATTGATGAAAGGGGGGAGGGAAAGAGGAAGATGAGGGTCCAAAGGGGAGGAGGAGCCATGGGGAGAGAGGGAATGGCTTCCTAGAGGAACCTTGGAGAGTGATAGATTGAATCAACCTGGTCACTGAGGAGGAAGGAGCAGCCTTGGACAGAGAGCCTTCACTGGCCTCTTCCGTCTCTCAACCACTCAGTAATAGGATGTTTGTCATTTTGATGGTATTTTGACTTCTGTTTCCTGGTGGCGATGAAGGTGAACGTAGCTTCAACCATGTCCTACATGGTGGGCAGAAGGTGTCTCTAATGCAACTTGAGGGAGGAAGAACGCTGTTTTTAGTGCCAATAATGAGTTTACATTTTTTTAAAAGTAGATACTATATTTTTATATTCTCTTTTAAGTCTTGTGGCTTATCAGTCAGGAACATTTTTCTCCAAAGACGAGTTACTATAATAAAAATAGTTCCCTATATGTTTTCCTGTCATGAATGAAATTTCCTCTGTATCCAAATAGTCTTTTATTTGTGAACTTGTGCTTCAGAGGTGCTTTTCTTTAAGAATACTCAAGTTCTGTGCAGTGTTTGCACCATTATACATCTGTGTACCAGTACCAGGACATTTATCTCCTAGAACTTTTGATGGACTCTCACAGGTTAACATCGTAAACGTCTTCTCTAATCTTTCCTCTCTGGGTTTTCAGCTCTGCAAACATCCCCTCACTCCTTCTAAATTCTCCAAAGCTCAGCAAATACCTTTGCCTGTATAGCTGAATTGTCTCCACGATATTGCTGAATTTCTTTCTGTTTTGACAGATAAGAGAAAGTAAGCCAGGCTTTATAAACCTTTTTCTGTGTTGACACTTTCCAAACAACTACATGCTCCTGAACTGCTCAGCAAAAGTGAAGTGAACAAAACTGACATATTTCAGAACTGTGCTGTCTGTCTACAGCTGTTTGTTGTTCTGCTAATACGATGTAGGAGCAGAGTCCGGGACAGTGGAAGTCGGGGTTGCAGGCATTCAAGTTCTTTTAGTCCAGGCATTAAGAGGTATAAATGGGAAGTCTGGAATGGTGGTGCTCGCGTGTAATCTCAACACTTAGGAGGCGGCGGCAGAAAGATAAGATGTCTAGCTCATTCTCAGATACGGTGATATCAAGGCCAGCCTAGGATGCATGAGACCCTGTCTCAGGAAACAAGCAACAATGACACCAAAAAAGTTGGGGAAATTGAGGTAGCTCTGGGAAGGAATGGGTTTCCCCCAGATAACATGTATTTTTCTGTTGTTTTGGATTTAATGGAATAGTTTCTAATGAGCAGTTCGCCGTAGGAGGTTAAATGAAGAGGTACACTGCATGGTTGTTAAAGCACTGGTTCTTAGCATTGTGAATAAATCAATGACTCAAGTGTATGAAAATATTATATGAAGGAATACATGTCAGAAAGAACTTAAAGGAGAGGGGCTCAAATTCTCTGTTATCCTAAGTGCCTAGCATGCTATGAGCTGTCAGATTTAGGAGTTCCAGCAATCTTAGCTTTTATTCCAATCTTGCTTACTAGGCTTCTCCAATCCTAGGTTCCTTCATCTGCACAATAGGAATAATGTCCATGTTTTTGGTGTTGGCAGGAAGTCTGAGCTAACATACCTACACTAATTATAGTGAGGCTTGTGACCAGGAAAATTACATAATACTTACATAGGTTCTAGAAACTGAAAGTAGGTAGTTAATGGGTTTGTGTGTGCCTGTCTGTCCGTGTCCGAGTACGTGTCCGCATGTACGCGTGCATGAATATAAGGGCCTTAGTATTTTTTTCCCCTTTTTTTCTTTTTTTTAAAAAGGAAGGCTTTAACTTTAACATGGTAAAATTACATATAACAAAACAATTACCGAGCAAGAATTATAGTTACAATATTAAAGAAGATGTCCTATCTATCTTATATTTGTGAGTTTAAGGTTTTATATCTAACTTATCTTTTATCATAACTGAGGAAATTACAACTATCTAGTTTTCAACCACATCAAAGACCTGAGAAGGAACATAATGGTACCTGAGAAATGGTTGATGGATGCAAGCAACTTTCGGGAATCTTGCAAAAGTAGACCAAGACAGCTGGCAGCCTGGACAGTCACCTAATGTTTCTCAGCATTGTTGGTGCATTTAAATTGGCTACAGGCCTAGAGTATCTGACAGACCATTTTTAGAAGCAGGAATTCTGAGAGACCATCTTACCTGTCTTGGCAGAGTACAGTGGTCGCTTTCCTTGTGTCCCGCTTGTCCAGAAAGGACAGCATTATATTTGTACTGTCAGCCATCAAGGCAAGGGCAGTTCTTTGCCCAGTAGGCCATTTTGTGCCAAAAAGACAAACTTCCAAATGGAAATGTCTTAGAAGCCCAACATTCTCTCGGGATCAATTGGTGCAGCCAGGAGCAATTGTGTCTCACGTTAACAGAATTTTGTTATTTAAATGCCATATTCTCTAGGTCTATGAAGTGTTTGAAGATTACCTAGCTATCTGAAATATATCTATGTATACCTAGAAGACTTAACTAACATGGCTACAGATATGATTATCATAGATGACTAATTATTAATCTATTTTTAATTATCCATTACAATTTTAAATGAGTTACATAAACATAATACCTCAAACAAGAATAGAAATATTTATATACAGTATAACAAAATTAACTTCAAGTTTGTATCAATAAACTAAAATTTATACCAATGTAAAACATTTTAAACATAAACTAAAATCTATACCAATGTAAAACATTTTAAACAAGTTGTTCTTTAAAAGTAGGTTCATTAATCTACCCTTTTATCTTATCATCTCCATATCCTCCTATATATCTATATCATATCCCTTTTTCTTTTTTAGAAAGAGATCACATTTATAATCAACCTGTTTTAAATAAAAATATTGGTTTTTCTCTGTCCCACACCAGAGGGCTCTTCTGATTTGGGACACAAGAATCTCTTAGCCATTTTTTTTTAAAGCAATATGTCTGGGTTTAGAGGGGGAGTGAGCCAATTCCACCTCTAAAGCCAGCTTGGTATATTTGGGAATTTGGGCGTAGCATCTCTTACTACTTCCTGCTGGAGGGGGGCGCTGTATCTTATGGGGATGGAAAGAAAATTTTAGGCCTATGGGGTAGTCCGTGAGGCTGTATTGTGTGAACCAGTTGCCTTGAAACCGCTCTGGATGTTGGGTCATCTAGGCCATGGTGTCATCGAAGACCTTTCAGGGGGTCTTGGCTGGTGAAACCTGATGTATCTTAATCTGGAACAAATCCACAGCCTCTGGCTTTCTGTGGAAACAAAAGCAGAACCTCTTTTCCAAAGCAACATATCCTTAAATCCAAATTTTGAAGTCAAGGTACCTTTAAAATATACATTTTGGCATAACTCAACAGCTTTTGTAATCAAATGTTTTTCTTCAGTTATGAATATCAAAGACAACATAATCCAGATTCTCTGAGTGGTAGCCATCTTTATGTGGCTTACTTTTTATATTACCTTGAGCCTATTGCTTTAAACTGCACCATTCTAAGACTGAAAAGGCGCTGTGGCTGCTGGCTCCGCCCACTTCAGCTTCCCAACATGGCAGTGGTATGTTTTCCGCCAGCTTGGGGAGTCATCAAGTCTCAGAAATAGTGGGTCTAAGCTTTTATCAAAGCAGCGTGTAGTCCAGAAACCTCTTTTTTTTTTTTTTAAATACTAGTAAAGACTAAATCTACCACAGAGCGTAATGTGCCGCTGGCAGACGCCTCATTCCCGCCATACTGCCGGTCAAACGCACATGCCAGGAACCCGCCAGTGTTCAAACCTGCGTCTTGCGCTGTCTGGCTGCCCGTATGAGACAAGAAGCAGGAACCTGGTTTTGGCTCTGTTTAGAATTGGTTATTAAATATTTTCAGGTTTAAGGTGGAAACTTGAGCCGTTGGGCGTCATTTGTTGCTGGAGGGCTTCTCTCCAGGTTCCCCAAGTCCCGCAGTCCCACAATCCACTTATAAAATAATCACTCAGACGCTTATAATACTTATAAACTGTATGGCTGTGGCAGGCTTCTTGCTAACTGTTCTTTTATCTTAAATTAACCCATTTTTATAAATCTATACCTTGCCACGTGGCTGGTGGCTTACCAGAGTCTTTACATGCTGCTTGTCCTGGCGGTGGCTGCAGTGTCTCTCCCCAGTATTTTTTTTAAATAATTTTTTATTAAGAGATTTTTCTATTCATTTTATATACCAACCACAGATTCCCCTGTCTTCCCTCCTCCCACCCCCAGTCTTCCTCCCCAATCCACCCCCCATTCCCACCTCCTCCAAGGCAAGGTCTCCCATGGAGAGTCAGAAGAGCCTGGTATATTCATTTGAGGCAGGTCCAAGCCCTTCCCCCTGCATCAAGGCTGAGCAAAGTGTCTCACCATAGACACTAGGTTCCAAAAGGCTGGCTCATGCACTAGGGACAGGTCCCAATCCCACTGTCTGGGGGCCCCCTCTAAAGTTCAAGCTAAACAACTGTCTTGCTTATCCAGAGGGTCTAGTCTAGTATCATTGGGGCTCCTCAGCTCTTGGTCCACAGTTCATGCTCTAGTTTGGCTAGTTGTCTCTGTACTTTTTCCAGTCACAGTCTCGATATCCCTTGCTCATCGAATCCCTCCTCTCTCTCATCGATTGGACTCCTGGAGCTCCGCCTGGGATCCAGCTGTGGATCTCTGCATCTGCTTCCATCAGTCACGGATGAGAGTTCTATGATGACAATTAGGGTATTCAGTCATCCGATTATCAGAGTAGGCCAGCTCAGGCACCCTCTCAACTATTGCCAGTAGTCTATGGTGGAGTCATCCTTGTGGATTCCTGGGAACCTCCCTAGCACTCTGCTTCTTCCTCTTCCCATGGTATCTTCATTTATCATGGTATCTCTTTCCTTGCTCTCCCACTGTGTTCCTGTTCCAGCTTGAACCTTCCGCTCCCCTAAGCTCTCATCCCCTGCCCCTTGCCCTCCATTACCCCCCACCTCCAGTTTGCTCCAGTAGATATCATCCATTTCTCCATCACTGGGCGATACATGCATCCTTCCTAGAGTCCCCCTTACTAGCTAGCCTCCCTGGAGCTGTGCGTTGCAATCTGGTTATCCTTTGCTTTACATCTACTATCCACTTATGAGTGAGTATATACCATTTAGGCTTTACTTATGGATAAAGCAAAGGGATGGGAAATGAAGGAAAAATCTGCTCCTGTACCTTTGCCTCCACACTGGGCTCAGCCCTTCTCCTTACTTCCTCTTCTTGTTTCTCAGTGCTCCTTCATAGAAAAGTAATATGATTTATTACTCCAGCAAGGTGCTTATAGGAAATAGAGAAAAGCTGCTTGCATGTGAATCACTAAGAGCTGAATTTCAAGCTTTTGTGACAAGGAAATACTTGTGGGAATATTTCCTTAATAGTGTATAGAGCATGCTACTTCCTTTTCTTTTATTGGAAGAAATTAGGAAAATCAGATATTGGGGAAAACAGTGAATCACATTGTTAGATTATTTCTAATATGTAATATGAGTAATACAAATTATTATTTTGAGCTTTCAAATGCTAACAAGATATTATAACCCTTTCAAATAAAGAAAAAGCTTTAGTAGATTGATAAATGACTTTCATTAATTAAAATAGTAGTGTATATGAAATGGCATCAAAATACTGCTGAAATTACTCACTACTGATGCATTTACACTAAGTTATTTGTAAGTCAGAACTATAGCAAAGCCCTATGGAATTAAAATAGAGAAACAAAACCAAACAACCATTTGTTCAGTCTTTTTTTTTCCCCCGTGAGACCGAGTTTCTCTGTGTAGCCCTGGCTGTCCTGGAATTCTCTGTAGACTGAGCTGGCCTCTAGCTCACAAAGATCTGCCTGCCTCAGTTTCCCAGTGCTAGGATTAAATGCATGTGCCAATATGGCTGGGCCACTTGTTAAGTCTTAAAATACCTTTCAAAAAAAGTACAGCTGAGTTTATTGAGTTAGACCTGACTTGTTCTATATGATTTGTGCTAGCAAATGAGCACCAATTACACACAAAAAAAGAACTAAAAGGCTTAAAACATGGCTCAGTCAGTTAAGTGCTTGCTCCAGTACACACATGAAAGCCAGGCAGGGTGGGATGCACCTGGAATCCTAATGCTGAGGAGGCAGAGGCAGGCCCAGGCCTGTATCTCCCCAGCCAGTCAATATAGCCAAATTAGTGACCTTTAGGTTCAGTGAAAGATTTTGGCACAAAAACTTAGACGGAAAATGATAGCAGACACCCAGTGTTGACCTCTGGTCTTCACATGCATCTGCAAACACACTAACATGTATGCGTACATAAACAACACATAAAAATTGTTAAATAATATAATATAGCTTTTTAGTAATTTCTTTATATGTGGCTATCTGGATTTTATTCTTGGTGACCAGGTTTAAGAAATAAGTCATTGGGGCTGGAGAGATGGCTCAGTGGTTAAGAGCACTGGCTGCTCTTCCAAAGGTCCTGAGTTCAATTCCCAGCAACCACATGGTGGCTCACAACCATCCATAATGAGATCTGGTGCCCTCTTCTGACCTTCAAGCATACATGTAGACAGAACACTGTGTACATAATAAATAAATAAATAAATAAATAAATAAATCATGATTTGAAATAAGAATTAGAAGAGCTTTTCAGATAACAAAAGGCACTTGGAGGCGGAGCTCATTCATGTAATTTGACACATGCTGTGAACATGTTCAGACAACCAGGGAGACCAGTATAAACTGTGGCAAGTGGGATCTCTGTCTCTTTGTTCTCACTTTCCTAAGGTCAAATGGCTTTTTTTCTACTAAGTGAGACATGATTTAATAAAGAAAGAAAGTTATTCTAAGTGCCTAGAGGTAGTTACTGATCCCTCTTGGTTTCTTATTAGTTTACCGATAATGAATTACAAAGGAAGTTTGTGGGCATCTTTTTTCCTGCTTGTAATTAATACACAACCCAAGGAGAAACTGGCAATCTAACTATAGAGAATGATAAAATCTTAATAATAAAATCTCAATAAAATCTTAGAGTCTGTTCCTGGCATAGAAAATTGAAAATGAGAATAAAAAAATCTTAACACAGAACATTTTTTAGATATGGGTCTTAAAAGCAGTCAAAGTTCAGTATTGGTAAATCTAACCCAGTTCCCTTGACACACATAACTGAGTCTCCATGATACTCAGATTGTACTAAAGGGGATCGTTAAGCTTTCAGAATAAATTGCAGTTATGAGCAGGAATGATTTCCAGTTTCCCAAGGACAGCATTTTTGAAAGTTTGCTTTAAGTTTCTTCTAATGAGAGTTACACTGTCACGTTAGACATTATTGTGAATTTGCCTTAACTACATATGTATTCAGTATTGAGAGATGATCAACTTGTTTTTTGATTCTCTGTGAAAAAATTAGGAACCAAAAGGTATGGATTCTCTATCTGCATATGTTTTTGTTTTTGGCTTTTTTGTTTGTTTGTTTGTTTTTTTGCTTTAATTTGAGGCTAACCTAGAACTTAAGCCTCCTGCTTTAGCCTCCAGATTGCTAGGATTACAGACATGTGCTACCACACCTGGCACAAAAAGTATTCTTTTTGAATACTTTAATGCTCTACATTAATTTGGCTTTGATAATAAATCCTATTATGTTCTTTGCTTTTAGGAAATTTCACAACTGTAGGAAAACTGATGCATGCTAAGAACCACCATAGAATTGGCCCTACTGTGACCTGCTGTGCCACCTGGTGCTTTGGAAAGACTTAGAGTGCCTGCTTATTTTCTTGTTGTCTTACACACAAATATTTACTGAGCACCCATCAAATACTAGGTCCTATGCTAGCCAGAGGTAATCAAACAGACAGGAATTACACTTCACGATTTCACAGTGCTAACAGATTAGTGGTGGCAAAGCAGTCATGAAGAAGACAGTAACACACACAAAGAATGGGAGACTATAGTGTCCTAACTCAGCCCTTGAGAGAAATCCTTCTATAGTAGAAGTTACCTAGGCTGAAACTAGGGAGATCCATACTTAGGGATGAGGGAAAATGCATATGTAGACACACGAGAAGAGAGAGCCAGAGCAAGCAAGGCAAGTTTTTGTTTTTTTGGAGGCTCTGAGAATATGAGGTACACCAGCTTTCCAGTATGGACACACTTGCCATTATATTTTGTTTCTCCCTTACACTTGGGAGGTAGGAGCAAGTGATTTTGACACACACACATACACACACACACACAAACACACACACACACACACACACACACACACACACACACACACACACGACTTCTTTGCCCATGAATTTGTAGGGCCTTTGAGAATCCCAACAGGTTAAAATTTAAGTGTACTGTCTCCATATAAGTAGCTCAGTAGCTCATATCCACTGTCTTGGACTGCCCCTTCTGAGCTTCCTCAGAACTCTTATATATTGCTTTCTGGCTTATACTGTCCAACTCTCAAAAGTAGGATAGTCCTCAGCCCTTGGATTGTTATCCTGTATATCCTGGTTGAACCAAAATCTTGAGAGTATTACTTTGGACTAATTCTGCAAATTTCTACCGATTTTTTTTTTTTAATATACAGTAGTAAGGAGCCTACAAGCATTTTAGAACTATTAGGCATGACAGAAGTGTAGGAATGTGAGCTGCATATATGATCATCCAGAGGTTTCCTGAGGGAGGCCAGACTCGAACCAGAGACAGAATACAGGTTGGTCCAAAAGGCACCTTTCCATTAAAGAAATGGCAAATATGAGGTAGGGGTTATGTAATTATCTTTAAATGTAGGGTATGTGGGGAGGTTAGAACCGTGAAAACTTAAAGTTAATACAAACAAAATTATATAGGAAATGAATAGGGGCTTAGCTTACTTTCAGCTAAAAGAAAATAGAAGAAAAAGTGGTGCCATCTTTGATGCAGTGGAAATGCAAAAAAGTTTTCTTTAGAGTTAGTGTAAATGAAAAGAAAGGGACATTGGCAGGGCTGCTTTCTCTAAGACAGCTCTGTGGTATCCTGTCATGAGAAAAAGGCCCCAATTCATTAGCTTCTGACTAGCCCAAGTTACTAGGACATAGGCTGCTCTGCACTAACTTTGTACTGTTATTTGAAGTTTTAATTTCTTTTTAACAAAAGCAAATTATTGTTTTAGTTTAATTCTATAGCACTTGTTTCATAACATTGGTCAAAGTGCTTTTCAGGAACCTCTCTATCAATATGGGAAACTATTTACAAAATGAAATCTCAGCCCTTTTGTTTGTTCATTTGTCTTCCATTAAATGAGAATCTGTGGGCAGGGTGTGGATTGGCATTTGAACAGACTCGTCAGGGATTCCTGTGCACTTGCGGTGAGCAGCCTCTTCAGTTTGTCTTCCCACTGACCTCCATGTTGGTGCACCACAAGGAAAGGGTATTTCCTTCTCTTCCTTTATTTAGTGTTCTACAACTGTGAGTCCAGAACAGCTGGTTGGTTTACTAAGAAACCTGCTCAGTGGCCTTATTTTCATCAATCCTCATCATCTACATACTTTCTTCTCACTAGCTTTTTTTTTTTCCCCCTGTAACTTAAGAAAAAGATACTGTAGCCTGTCTGCCAGGACTTTGCTATGATGTGGTTACTAATACAAGTTTCTGTCCCCATCACAGGGTTTGTTCCTGCCCTTAAGCAGTCTATTCAGGATTCCTAGCTAGAATGTTAATAACAAGGTGAAAAAAACAAAAAAGGACTGAAAGGTCCCTAATGTTTTCATTAATATTGTACAGTCTTGAATTGATTGCTTTGCTTCCCCCCAAAAGCATACCCAGTGTGACCCTGATTTAGAGTGGTTTAATCAATAGACTACAGGATGACTAATTTGTTTCCACACATTTCTTTTTGAGTATTTTCCAAGTAAATTTGAATAGGGAGAAGCAGCCATCTCTGATGTTGGGTGACTGGAGTTCAAGGCTCAGTCAGAAGTGCCGGCCTGTGTGCTGCAGTCTTTTAACAAGAAGGCAGAGGAGGAAGGAGAGGATGATGAGGATGCCCATTATGAAAGCTATTCCTTGATAGAGCCTGTTTTTAGTGGTTTTGGTTTGTTTTTGGGTTTTGGGTTTTTATTTGTTTATGACATCTCTGTAATAAGGCATGAAAAGGATATATTTTCTTTTCTTTTTTTATATTTTATTTTTTATTTTACAATACTATTCAGTTCTACATAATAGCCACAGATTCCCTTGTTCTCTCCCTTCCTGCCCCCCTCTCCTTCCCCCCAGCCCACCCCCCATTCCTACCTCCTCCAGATCAAGGTCTCCCCCGAGGACTGGGATTGACCTGATAGACTCAGTCCAGGCAGGTCCAGTCCCCTCCTCCCAGATTGAGCCAGGTGTCCCTGCATAAGTCCCAGGTTTCAAACAGCTAACTCATGCAACAAGCCCAGGACCTGGTACCACTGCCTAGATGCCTCCCAAACAGATCAAGATATGTAAAAGTTGTTAAGTGTTCATTTTGCTATAGAGGCCCACAGAAATCCACAAAGATACCCCCACAAAAGACTGCTGGCAGTGGTCGAGAGACAGCCGGGACTGACCTACTCTGGTGATGGGATGGCCAAACACCCTAATAGTTGTGCCAGAAACCCCATCCAAGGACTGAGAAATCTGGATGCAGACATCCATGGCTAGGCCCCAGGTGGAGCTCTGGGAGTCTAATTAGTGAGAAACAGGAGAGTTTATATGAGCAAGAATTGTTGAAACCAAGGTTGGATAAAGCACAGGGACAAATAACCAAATGAATGGAAACCCATGAACTATGAACCAAAGGCTGAGGGGCCCCCAACTGGATCAGGCCCTCTGAATAGGTGAGACAGTCGATTGGCTTGATCTGTTAAGGATATATTTTCTAGACATGGGTCACATGCATGTCTAACTTGCTTGAGCTGCATGTGGTCAAAGGTTGCTATAAATGTGGCCCAATATCAATTTGTAAATCAGTTAAAACATTGAGATTTTTTTTTTTTTACTTTTTTTCCCACTTAATTGCACGCTTCTTGAGCTTGAACTTCATAGATAATAATATCTTTACACAACATTGGAAAGTTGAATGCACTTGAGAGTAGAACATTGCAAGTGTACAAATGCATCTAATTGTAAAAATACTAAGTCTGTGTGTCCAGTTTGGGTTTCCCCTCAGCTTTAAAAAAATAAAAATCCTTTAAAAGTGGTCAATTAGCATATACTTATTCTACAAAATGATGTTATATTTTGACCATTTCATACATGTATGCCATCCACTTTGTTCATATTCACCCTTCCTTTGATTATAGACTATATAATAAATGTTTTATTTAAGTTGAATATAGAATAGGATAAAAAGGATGGACACAGAAAGAGGTGCTGCCACCCCACAAGCCCAGTCAGCTTGGACTGAGAAACCTGGCATTTACTAATATGCATTTATTTACTTGGTGTCAACTCCTTTTCATGAATGTCCTATTTCAGTTTCATAACGGTCACTTGTGACAGAGATAATACAGTTTGCTTAAAGTTGTACATGACAACACTTTGGGATTGAGATTTGAATTTTGTTACCTCTCCTTATGTTTTGTTCATTTGCCTGAACACCCACACAGTTGTTCCCTTAGGGCATTTTCAAGACCTCTGTGAAATAGCTTGGCAGTGTGGCATTGACTCAGGGAGGAGGAAGGAAGTGAGCTCGCATGCTGCCCATCAGTCCCTTGCTTCTTGCTAGTAGAGCAGGCATGCATCTGCAGAACAGGTCTCTAGAAATGACTGCTTGAGGAGCTACTCTTCAAGGGAAATAAAAACCCATTAACCCTCGGCCGGGCGGTGGTGGCGCACGCCTTTAATCCCAGCACTCGGGAGGCAGAGCCAGGCGGATCTCTGTGAGTTCGAGGCCAGCCTGGGCTACCAAGTGAGTTCCAGGAAAGGCGCAAAGCTACACAGAGAAACCCTGTCTCGAAAAACCAAAAAAAAAAAAAAAAAAACCATTAACCCTCACATCCACTCTGTCCTCTTAGCTTCTGATCATTGTCTTAGCTCCAGTTAGTCAACTGAAAAAAAAAAGAACATTTACTTTGGCTCACAGTTTTGTAGGCTTTGGTTCATGAAAGCATGGTTACCCTGTGCCCTGCGGCAAGATAGTTCCCAGTCACAGACACTGTAGCAGTAAAGGAAACTGCTCATCTCATAGCCAGGAAGCAAAAGAGGGAAGAGAGGGGACACTGGAAAGGGACATGCTCCTTCAAGTGAACTAACTTCAGGTTACAGACTCCTTTCAAAGCTTCCCCACAGTGTTGGTTACTTTGTGTTATTGCGACCAAAATAAAGGTTTGTTTTGTTTCCTAGTTCCAGACCATATTGGCAGGAAGAACGTGGCAGAGGAACTCAGTCACAGGCTGCTCACATCATAGTGAGTCAGGAAGCACCAAGTGAGGCAAGAAGTGGGCTAGGTGTAACCTTCAAAGCCTCACCTAGAGTGATCTGCTATCACCAGTTAGATCCCACCTGTTAAGCATTCCACAGCCTTCCTGAACAGTACCATCAGCTGCAGAACAAGCCTGAAAACCTAAGCCTGTTGGAGACACCATTTGATCAGACTGTAGCACCCTTCCAACAGCACCAAGATAGAGACGATGAAGACCACGTCATTAATGATAGGCATTTGTGGAGACATTTCACTAGCTAACTAGTTTTCACTGAGAAAAATAGAAGATACTTTACACATTATATGAACTTTCTCCAAAACATCAGCTTTATTCCTATCCCCAGTCCAGATAGGAAAAATCTACAGCAACAAAGAATGTAGAAAACTCATACTCACAGGAAATGGTAAAATTCCAGATGTGGTGTTTGGCACCTGTAGTCTTATCTGCTTAGGGAATGAGACTGGAGGGTCTTGAGTAAGAGACCAGCCTTGGCAAGTGTTCTAACACTCTGTCTCAAATAAAACAAGCACAAAGAAAGACTATGTTGTTTGTACCAGGGAATGTAGCTGAATCGTACATTGCTTGGGCTTCTTCCCTAGTGCCTCAAAATCAATGAATGAATGAATAAATGAATGAATGTACAATACATATTTAACTGGCTTAAATGTTTTATTAAGTCTTCATTGTTGAGGGGCAGTATATATGTGAAATAAAAGAATTTGGATGGCAATGTGAATCTATTTTTCAAAACTGATTATAGTTCAATTAGGTTTGACAAAGTCTAAAATACCCAACTGATAAGAAAGTGAGCTATACTTGTGCAGCAGCAGATCAGTGTCCAATGAGTCCAACATGCTTTAATCAAATATGTCGTTACACTAGTGTCAGGAATTGAAGAATTTAAAATTCAGCTTGAAATAAAGGCCCCAGGTAGGAATTTCTATTTGAGGAATACAGTAACAGCTAACTGTGTTTGCATGCTTCGTATGTGCCTTTCTTTATGTTGATCCTGATTTTAAAAGACTACGAGGTGATATCTTTTGTTAAATCATTTTAATTTTTAGTTTTTTAAAATAGCCTCTCGGGTGCCCAGGCTGGCTTCTAAATTATTACATAAACAAGACTGGCCTTGAATTTCTGATCCTATTTCCTCTTTTTTGAAAGTGCTGAGATTATGGGCTATGTCACCATGGCTGGCTTTCCGAGCATTATATTTATATCAATGTGTCACAGGTGGGAGACAGCCACTGGAAAGGCTTTGTCACTTGCTGTGGGTTACAGAAGTAGTAATTGACAGAGTTTCAAATCCAAGTCCTCATGATATTTCAATCCAGGTTCTTAGTTCCTATGGTACTCGGCACAGTGCTGCTATAAACACTTGAATCAGTTCATTCTTAGATGATGGTCAAATGATGTTGAGACAATGAAGCAGCAAGGAGCATCTGAAAGAAACTGAGTGTGATGAGAAGGGCATTATAACAACTGGGTAGATGTCCAAGAACAGTGAGAGAAATATGTGATATGAAGACTTTGACAGGGTGATTTTATTTATTTATTTTTTTTGCTTCTTTTTTTAAAATTTTTTTTTTTTATTTTACAACACCATTCAGTTCCACATAATAGCCACAGATTCCCCTGGTCTCCCCCTCCCGTCCCTCTCCCCCTCCCCCCCCAGCCCACCCCCCATTCCCATCTCCTCCAGATCAAGGTCTCCCCCGAGGACCGGGATCGACCTGGTAGACTCAGTCCAGGCAGGTCCAGTCCCCCCCTCCCAGACCTAGCCAAGCGTCCCTGCATAAGTCCCAGGATTCAAACAGCCAACTCATGCAACGAGCCCAGGACCTGGCACCAATGCACAGCTGCCTCCCAAACAGATCAAGCCAAATGACTGTCTCACCCATTCAGAGGGCCTGATCCAGTTGGGGCCCCCTCAGCCTTTGGTTCATAGTTCATGTGCTTCCATTCATTTGGTTATTTGTCCCTGTGCTTTATCCAACCTTGGCTTCAACAATTCTCGCTCATATAAACCCTCCTCTTTCTCACTAATTAGACTCCCAGAGCTCCACCCGGGGCCTAGCCATGGATGTCTGCGTCCAGATTTCTCAGTCCTTGGATGGGGTTTCTGGCACAACTATCAGGGTGTTTGGCCATTCCATCACCAGAGTAGGTCAGTCCCGGCTGTCTCTCGACCATTGCCAGCAGTCTTTTGTGGGGGTATCTTTGTGGATCTCCGTGGGCCTCCCTAGCTCTCTGCTTCCTCCCCTTCTCATGTGTTCTTCATTTAGACAGGGTGATTTTAAATAGAGGAGATTCATCATACCTGATTGTACCATACATTTTGAAGCTTTGGATTTGTTTACTCTGTGAGTATTCTTGGCTATCACTTAAGGCTAATTTAAGACCATATTTTGGTGATCTAGAATAATAGCTCTGAATATTTGTTTCCTAGTAAATTAGAACCTATCTGCATTTCTCCTGTCTTTGTTCTGTCTCTCCTTCTCCAAAACACACAGAGTACAAATATAAAAGAAAGAAAAACTGTAATGTGGTATCTGCCTTGTGAAGAATAGCAGAGTAATGGCAGAAGTAGATAGGCAGTGACAGTGGGTAATCAGGGAAATTTATTAGTGGTTATCTTGAAAACATGATTTTCTATGCTTTATACTAAGATACTCAAAACATTTCACAGACTTGTTCAACTTCTATAAATAAATGTTATGTGTGACGGATAAGTCTGTTAATATCTTACACACACACACACACACACACACACACACACACACACACACACACACACACACACACTTGAAATGGAGAACAGAATGATTCAGAGCAAACAGTTGGTTTGTTTTGCATGTTACTAAACCAACCTGCAATACATGATGGGGTTTTTGTCTATTGCCTCCTTGAAAGACTTTCTTCTCATTTGGCTCCCAGAAGTATCTGCCCTTCTGGTTTTCCTCAGACCTCCCTAGCACATCCTGAATTCTCAACCTCATCTACCTGACCTCTGCTGATGTGTGGCTTCAGTCCTTGGCCACCTGCTCATTTTCTGCCCTCTTTTGTGTCCTGGTAGCTTCATCCAGTCGCAGGGCTTTTTTTTTTTTTTTTTTTTTTTTTTTTTTTTTTTTTTTTTTTTGGTTTTTCGAGACAGGGTTTCTCTGCATAGCTTTGTGCCTTTCCTGGAGCTCACTTGGTAGCCCAGGCTGGCCTCGAACTCACAGAGATCTGCCTGGCTCTGCCTCCCGAGTGCTGGGATTAAAGGCGTGCGCCACCACCGCCCGGCCAGTCTCAGGGCTTTAAAGGCCATGTCAGTCTGTCAACTCCCAAAGTTCCGCCTCAGCCTTGAACACTTTACTGAATTTTTGGCTTTGATGACCTTTTGCTTTCTTGTCATTTCCATTGGTTTGTCATCTAGGAGTCTTGAGTTGAAAGCACCCCAAACTCAGTTCTGCTCTATATGTCCAGTATTTGCTGTCCTTTACTCAGTCTCCCCCATTTCAGTCAGTGAATATGCCAAACTTTTAGATGCTGTGAGCAAAGCCTAGATGTCATGCCTGTTTACCAACATCAGAAGCAGCCCATCAGGATAGGTATGCCATTGCCTTTCAAAAATTGCCCAGGACTTTACTAACTACTGCCCAGGTATAAGCTGCCATCCTCTCTTGCTTGGTTTATTTAATTCAGCTCTGGTCTTTTGTTTCTCCCAAACTTTTCTTTACTATTTTTTAGCCAGAATGATACTGTTAAATAGTTCAATCCCATTTTATGAATTTACAGCTGAACATTCTCCACTAGCAATTCATCTGTGATAGAAATTGTTCCTTTTTTTTAAAGTGGTTTCCTGCCCTGCCAGTGAATTTTCTACAGCTTTCTCTCTGTAGATCACTCCCCTCCCCTCAATGGTGTTCTAGCTGTAGCTTGTAAGTTCCATGCACCTGTACTACCAGGCATCCACCTAACTTGCTTTCTTTGCACCTTCGTGGATTTTCTCAAATGTTGCCTTCCTAGTTCTGGCTATCCCATTGATATCCCTTCAACTGCTCTGCCTGTCCACCCACCATGCTTGTTATTGTCTGCACTCTTCATTTTTTCTCTGTAAAGGTAGGGATTTGTAAGGATTTGTTCACTGTTGTTATTTAAAATTCAGCATCATGACTAACATCTAATAGGCCACCTATTTTTGTTTAATGAATGAACTTGCTCACCCAAGTTGTTGAGCTGCACTATACAAGTGTTGCTCCTTTAGTCTGTGAATGGAATTTTTCTGCTGATGCCTCTGCTGTGATCCTAAGGTAAAGATTTTTACCTCAGTACACAGATGCCCCTGATACCCAGATCTTCGTCTCCACGAACAAGCCTTGCCTGTCAGAGGAGGGCAAGAGAAAAAAAGCACATATTACCATCTCCAGTTGTTAGTATCCCTTTGGACCAGAATGGCTTCAAAATGTTATTACACAGAGGCAAAGAAATCTGAAACCCTGTATAGTTCCTTTTAGCTTCTGCTGCATTAGCTGAAGGCATATTTATGGCTAGTTCATGAAAAGGAGCAGACCAACTACGTTACGCTTTATAATGATGAAACTAATGGCCTGTGACAAAATGGGTATCTATAGGCTAAGCTACTATGCAAGGTGGAGATTTTCCTCTGTTTTTGATAAGGTAAAGAAAAAAGGTTAAAGTGAAACCATTTGAAGAGATATAAAGAAACAACCTCCAGGTGTTTCTTGGTTCAAGTTTTTTTTTTTTTTTTGTTTTGTTTTTTTTTTGTTTTTGTTTTTGTTTTTGTTTTTTTCGAAACAGGGTTTCTCTGTGTAGCTTTGCGCCTTTCCTGGAACTCACTTGGTAGCCCAGGCTGGCCTCGAACTCACAGAGATCCGCCTGGCTCTGCCTCCCGAGTGCTGGGATCAAGTTGGTTTTTATGGTATCTCTTTTTTTTTTCTTTTCTCTTCTTTTTTTTATTTTCCTTTTTTCCCCCCTTGTTGATAGCATAAGAATCTGGGTAGGAAGTACTGCATGGATACCAGTGAAAGTCAGTGGTAGGGGTTTCTACTATACTAATTACAAGTGTAATGCGGCTTTATTCCTAGTAGTAACCTAGTTTCCTTCTTTTCCCTTCCTGTTTCATGAGCTCTGTCTCAAATAATTAAATGGAGTTTTCAGTTGCTTTCTTAACTTTCATACTAGTGATTGTCGACATTTTCTGTGTTTTTTTATATTTATTTATTTGGGTTTGGACATGTGGCTGCCATGGCACATGTGTGAAGATCAGAAGACAACTTAAGGAAGCTGCTTCTGTCTTTCTATCATGTGGTTTCCAGGGGTCTAACTCAGTTTACAAGCTTGATGGCAAGCTCCATTCCCCACCGAATTTTCTTGCTGACTCCATTATTGTAGTGATCTAGATTATATTTTTTGTGTATTTTCTTCATTCTTGGGAAGGGGTACATATGTGCAAGCAAGAGGTTTATGTCCAGTGTTCTAGTGTCTTCTTCTATTGCTCTTCACTATATGTATGTATTGTCTGTCTGTCCATCCATCTGTCCATCCATCCATCTATGGCATACTCATTGTCTTGATTTTCTATCCAGCGAGTTTCAAAGACTCCCCACCCTCTGCCCTAGGACTTCAGACCTCAGTCTTCACACCTGACTCTTCCATGGGTGCTGGGGATCTAAACTCCAGCCCCAGTGCTTGGCCAGGTTGCCTTTTACCCACCTAGCCATCTCCCCAGCCTGTTTTCCTCATTCTTAATTGAGAAGTCTTTCATTTTACTATTTGACTTTTATATTGTTAGTTGGGTGGTCTTGGTTTGTTAACTTTTTTCATTACAAATTGTCTTATGAGGATCAAACACACAGAGATGCATTTCATAAACTGCTGAAACATCTAAATCATCAGTGCCAAACCAATATTGACATCAGATCAGCTGATTTCTAAAATTCCTTTCCCCTGTAGACCTGAGTTATTTTTAAGGCCTTTATAAGTGCATTGTACTAGATTCTATAAATTCAGACTGTGTGTGCATTTGTGTACACATGTCTATAACATGGGCTTTCCAAGAGCTGACTGTGAAATATTAAGTAACTGGAAGTGGCGAAGGACTCTAAAAACTCATTGATGAGCTCCAGTGTGCCCTGTACATACTGTTCTCAGTGTGCACTTCTCAGATATTCACAATACATTGTACTCTTCAGCAAGATTCTGTGGTAGAACATTTTCTTCTGACGCTTGGAATCTCCCTGGATTATATTAAAAAATATGGCCTCTCCCTTTATGAGTATATAAAGTCCTACTATGACGTGTTTCTATAAATCTGATTTTATTACCATTTTCCAAAGTAATTTCTGATAATCCTGCCAGAACCCTCACTTCTGTTTGTCACATTCCAGCTCTGTCCTTCAGTAAGAAGGCTACCTCTCACATCCGCCCAAGAACAAAGGGTTACATGGTCAATTTTAAATTCCCAGCTTTGCTATGTAATCTCTTAAATTGTACATTCTAGGGATTCATTTACTTTTACAAAACATTTTTATTCCTATTTCCAGGACCAGTACATTTCCTTATGTTTCCTACATGCATGACTTTTATAGCCCAGTATAAACTAGAATGCCCTGCCATATTGATTTAGTGGTATGTTTCAATAAATTTTCCTGTTACCGTACTTGCTCTGTACCAGGCAGCCAAAGGGGAAACAGACAGATGTGCTGGTTAACTAGTTTTAAAAGAGAAAAATTCCATTTTCCCCATCCTTTAATGTCAGAGCTGTCCTGTCTGTGACCTGATACTGAGATGTATTGGGTTCCTCTGACATCTGTTAAAGGAAGCAGTGACCTGACCTTTTAAAAATTTTATTAACATTTATAAATTTGTTTTAGTGTATTATGTTGGAAGCAATGATTTTTCTTCAGCATGGATTGGGGTGACTGGTGTGCAGATTGATACCACCGCCATAGATTATCTGGTGGACACTTTGTAGCCTGCATAGATGCCAGCTTCTTCTCTTTCCTCCCTTCCTGTTTTTAAGGCTTATGGTAATAGGGATGCAAGCATTTTGTCTTTTTCCTTACATCTATTTCCAAACAGCAGGACCCATTAATGTCAGCCTTTGTTTAGCATAGGTCTGTCTGCGTCTTGATAAACACTGGGGCATAGGGATTCCTTCAGTGTTTTTTCTCTTAGTGCCCGATACATTCCAGGCATCATGACAGTCTTCAGGGCTGTAAAGGATTGTGATTGTCTGTAAAGGATGCTGGCTGATTGTCACCATTCTCTCTGTCAAGTAACGTGTTAAAGGATGATTTAGGAACCTGCAATATACAATTAAGTCCCTAAGCAAAGACAGCCTCTCACCTGTTCTAGGTTTGAAGTCCTTTCTGACTTCCCCTATTCTTCTTTTACAGTTTTTAAAACCGCATTCTATCTTGGCACTTGCAGCAAATTGATTTATATAACCTTGAAAGTAGAAACTTTTTGTCAGAGAACAATACAAAAACATCTTTATTAATACAAATCAGTGGAACTTAACTGTATACAGTTTTGTTGCCTTAGTGATTTTCATCTTTCTGGTCATACTCAGGAATGTGAGAAGTCTGTCGTTTTATACAAGGGCACCTCTCCTGTGGCAGCACACGGGAGCCAGGAATTGGCTGCCTTTCTAACCTTGTTTTTGCAATAGCAGTTGTGAACAGTGATGATGATTGACACTCCCATCCATCATTTACCTTTTTCCAGATGCTTCTGAAACTTAAACTAAGCCTTGCAACTCCTTAGTGAGTATAGATTGCTGTTTTATTTTACGGTAAATATTTGTTTATTTTATAGACAGGGAAATTGAGGCATTGAGAACCTAAGTGGCTAGATAATAAGTTACAGACACTGCTGGGAAATATTACCTAATGTTTATTGAGCCCCTGTGGAGCATATTTTCATGAGTCCTATGCAGTATATTTTGTTTCTGGCTTTCCTCTTTATGCTTGCAGAAAGAATTCCATGGAACTTACTGCCATTAATTTACTCTTTGTCCTCACAGGGAACTATTGTTCTTTTTTTTTTTTGTACATTTCATATACTTTTGCATTTTTCATATATTAAAGCTTTTTCATTTACTATGCAAGAATTAGTGCTATAAACA